>NW_026717266.1:0-30370 GCF_029784015.1 Lycium ferocissimum | reverse complement strand
CCCCAAAAGAAGGACAATCCGCGCATAAAAATGATGTGGATATTTAAAGAATGGAGAGTAAAGCCCAGGACAATTAGAAATCCAAAATAAGAAAGAAGACCCATGTCTTTGGTCTTCAATTAAAAGGCCCTAAGTTAATGGGTATTTTAGTATTTTTTCTTAGATATGAACCTAGTATAAATAAGCTATTATGTCTTTATTTTGGAGGATAGATTATGTTGGATTATGAGTGTAGATTACTCTTTTGAGAGTTGGGGATTGTCCCATACCTCCTCTTGAAGCTCTCTTGAATTATTACGAGTAGGTAATTCATGTATGAGTTCATATATCTTCTCCTTTTGGATGATATTTCGTATTTGAATGTTAATCTAATTAGTTCTAGATTCTCTTCATTGTTTCTTTGGGTTAATTGATTGCATTTCAATTCTAGATTTATCCTTTCTTTCTTCTTATCCTAGATTCGAGATTATTGGTTGTATTTTTATATGTCTAGGTAATTAATTACTTAGGTGTGTATTTATCCCAACAATTATCTTAATCTTTGTATCCTTTTTGTTGCTTTCCATAATTGTTCTTGGTGTTCATGTGGGGTTGAAGAACCCATCTTCAATTTCTTTGGATTTCCGAGCCCGTTTCACATCACATATAGTGGGAAAAAAATACAATCTAAGTCAATTACGAAATAATTACAAAAATTCATTAGAATATAAGAAAATAATATATTAATAAGCATGTATTTGCTCAGTTATCTAATAATCATTTCTCAGTTTCGAAATCAAAGTCATGATCGGTTCTAAAGTCACCAATTAATCCAAACTTGCTCACTTATGTAATAAGTATTTCTCAGTTCATTTCCGATTGTGTAACTCTGAAATCTGAATAATACTCAACATACAGCCAACCAAAATTAAATACAATTCTAACAACATTGAGAAAACTTATAAAAAAGAATTCTAACAACATTGAGAAATACAATTCTAACAACATTGAGAAAACTTATAAAAAAGAAAGGTACTTAAACAATTAAACTACATGGGAAATAGCTTTGTACAACCTTGGAAAATGTTAAAAGGGAACATAGAAAGAGACAATACTTCTTTTTAGCAATTTGGTTGTTGGAGATGTAAAGATTTAGTGCATTATGCTAAACTACTACACCAATTTCGCCACACATGTGAAAAGATCACCATTACCTAATTTGACAATTTAAATGTACAATCTTTATTACCAGCAATTTACTTCCAACAATTTTCCCTCCAAAACATGTTGGAACAAATGTTTCAATTAATTTTGAAACATACATTTGATAAGAGTTTTGTTTTCAAGTTGAATGAATGTGAATTTCTAAGTTTCACTTCATTAAATTTATACATTTTAGGTTCTTTTGGAAGAAACACTTTTCTTACAAAATTCATGAACCTATTTATAAATTTTATTTAATTAAAACTCTTATCTTATGTATTCTTTTATCCTATTAGTGCTTCTTTTATTTGAAAAATGTAAGCACTTAAAAAACAACCCCCCCCCCCCCTCGAAAACTTTGAGAGACATTGATCAAAAGGTGAAATCACTGATCCAAGAATAGAAGAGCAATGTTCTTGAATGCTACTTATTGTGTGGCTTAGTTGAACCCCGAAGTTGTCATTTGTTCTTCCGTTTGCTCGTGGGAGAGACTCCAACTATCTTCAAGAAACGTCTTGACGTGCCTCTAAGTCAAGCAAGTCCTATTTTGAGTCTCTAATATTGTGATCATCTGTACTCTAACAATTTGATGATATTTCAGTTTGAGCAGTTGGAAGATATTATTATCCTTGTTTTAACAATTTGAAGATAGTTGTCTCTATGGGTTGAGTAACAAATACATACATTAAAGTGTAGATACGGAGATTTCAATTGGTATGTTGAATTCATTGGGATAAAACTTGTCACATATTAAGTTACATGAAATGTATTAAAAGAAAATGAAATAGTTAGTGTATATCTTTGTGAAAATTCTATCATGTGGAAAAGTGAAAAGAAAACAAACGTCAAGACTTATATACTATGGCTTGAAATGTTTAAGGAGTAAGGTCCATCAAGATCTTTTATTTTATTTTTCCATAGAAGAATCTTGAAGATTTTTTAAGATCTGGTTGATGTGTTGATGGGGAATTATCAAACGTAGCCTAAAAAGTGACATTGTATAGAAGCCAAATATTTGGGATCAAGTGTTGCAGAACGCGATCTCAAAATTTCAGATTATTTTGCTGACGTTGACTATGGAGATGACCAATTAGAAAACATCAAAGTCATAATCAAAAGGAAAGTTGTCAATGAAATCTGGGTTCTATCTTCTAAACTCTAATCTCTATTTATTCTCTGCCTATTGTGATTCTTCGTGAAATCTAATGCTAGGTAGATGATCCTTCTTGTGATAATCTTAAATGATGCACATGATTAATTAGAGATAACATATGATTTCTTTGAAGATGAAAAAATGTGCAAATTGATTTGCGTATACATATATGTTGCATGCATAAAATTGCAAAATGTGAATTTCAAGTTCTTGAAAGAATACGAAACATATTATTTGAAAAGATAATATATATGCCTGAAAGCTCAAATATTAATATTTGAGATTGTGACAAAATGAAAATATTTCTCCTTATATTATGGAGTTTCTTGATATAGGGCATGAACGTTTGAATCATGTAAATTTTAGATCCATTTGAATCTTGGTAAATAATTGATGAATTATTGTTTGTGAATAGAAACACGTTATTGGTATCTTACTTGTAATAAGTGCAAGATAATTCAGAAACCTTTCAAGACAACAGAAAGAAAATTCACACTTTTGAGATTAATTTACACAAACATTTATGAGAAGGATTATTTGTCACATAATGGAAAGAGATATTTATCACTTCATCGGTGATTATTCAAGATAAGTTTTCAAGATTGTTAGTAGACATGATATGTGTTATTTAAAATCATTATATTTATACATGAAAATTGGTGTACATATATGTTGTGTACAAAAATCATGAAAAATATACTTTCGAGTTTGTATAGTGATATGAATATATTATTTGTAAAGATCATATCAATACTTGAAAGTTAGAATATTATTTTGAGATCAAGAGGAAATAATATTGATTCCATTATACGTTGAAGGCTTTTCATGAATTTATATGATGAATTTGGTGCATTATACTCAGCAACAATATGATTTTTGAGTTCCAGACTATAGGAAAGCTCTTGGAATATTGAAAGTATGAGGCATAGTATGTAGACTGGATTGTCTAATATAATTTTGTTGAATTGAAGGACATAAACTTTGCTATGTCAGCCCCAGGAAATCCTTGGTGGATACATTGAACTGGTCTGGTATTGATGACGACTAGTTGATGGAATACAAATTTATACCTTCTACTTGAGAAGAAATTGTCTGGATTAGAAGTATTATGCTAGATATTAATTCCTTTATGGAGAAAATCAGTGCCATCTTTTGTGATTATAAATTATGATGATAAAACTGCTATTTTTCGGGCTTCAAGTGGTTGTTACAATAGCAAGTCGAGACGAGTTCATCTCACATGCAATCACGGGAGAAAATTATTGGAGGATGGTATAGTTTCCCTTTAATATGTGAAGTCCCGGTTCAATTTAGCAGAATTTTTTATCTAAAATTTAGACAAATAATTGCTGTTGAAAAAAGGAATAGGAATAAATCCTATTGAAAATTAATTGTACTTTATGGGAACCCTGCCTAATGATGCAATCTTAGGTTAAAAGGGGAAAACAAGTAAAGTTACAGTAGTGAAGCACATCAACGAAATTCCCAAATCCTAAAGGACTGAGTAGATGTGCTTAGGTTGAGATTCGTTGAGATTCTTTTCTCTTAATAAATATATAAGACCGATCTCGGTTGGAGTTGGTAAGAACACTCTTGATAGATTTACCAATATTCATACAACAGAGGAGGATGAGATTATATTCTCTTATAAGCCTATAAACCAGTTTCGGTTGGAGTATGTAGGAACACTCTTGATAGATTTACTGACACTTTGTTGTAAAGGAGGATGAGATTAAATTCTCTTAACGAATTCATTAACTATTTGGTCAGAGTATGCACAGTTACTCCCGATGAATTCACCGCGCGAAGTGCGAAGTGGAGGCCGCTTCAATAAGAATTTTAATAGGAGAATCTTAAAGCACTTAGATAAAAAGATTCAGGACACATGCCCGTAAGGTGTCAAAGGATATTGATTTTCACCAGAACATAGTAATGTGCGTGGAAATTTTTCAACTTTATTCGATGAACTACTTAGTTCAAGATTCGTTCACTATGTAGTCATTGATTTAGAAAGTCTTCACTAGCTAATAGTTCAAGTCCAAAAGACACCATTATTGATGCATGTTACTAGATTAATGTCCCGAATTTTCTCAAAATTTCTTGAAACAAATGGGGGATTGTTGGAACAAATGTTTCAATTAATTTTGAAACATACATTTGATAAGAGTCTTGTTTTCAAATTGAACGAATGTATCATAAGTTTCACTTCATTAAGTTTATACGTTTTGGGTTCTTTTGGAAGAAACACTTTTCTTACAAAATTCACGAACCTATTAATAAATTTTATTTAATTAAAACTCTTATCTTATGTATTATTTTATCCTATAAATAGTGCTTCTTTTATTTGAAAAATGTAAGCACTCCAAAAACAATTCCTCCCCGAAAACTTTGAGAGACATTGATCAAAAGGTGAAATCACCGATTCAAGAATAGAAGAGCAATGTTCTTGAATGCTACTTATTGTGTGGCTTAGCTGAATCCCAAAGATAGAGTTATCATTTCTTCTTCCGTTTTCTTATGGGAGAGACTCGAACTATCTTCAAGAAACGTCTTGACGTGCCTCTAAGCCAGGCAAGTCCTATTTTGAGTTTCTAATATTGTGATCATCTGTACTCTAATAATTTGATGATATTTCAATTCAAGCAGTTGGAAGATATTATTATCCTTATTTTAACAAAACAGTCCATTAAATACACTAACTTATGGTAATTAAAGTCGAAATATTTTGTAAATTTCAACTTGAAAATTCCAAGGAAAAATAAATAGAAATTTTTTGAATAACATAATGTTAGAACGTTCTTCTTGCTTGATTTTTTTCGGCAACTTTAGTCAAAGAAAAATTGTCATTATTAAATAATTAGTTCATTTTATAAATATTATTATCCTACCACTTAAAGTCATTGATGAAAAAATGAATAGGTCCAAAGATTTATTAAATTCTATAAAAGTAATCAGATACTTTATAAACATCTAGGAACCTTTACTAAAATATTTGGGCATTGGTGAACAGAGTTACCTGCTATCTATACTGATTGGAGGTAGCAGTACAGCGCAGAATTAGTCAGAGCCTACAAACAACTCTTTTAGGAAAAAAATTTCCTCGGCACTAGTGTACTTCAATTTTGCTCAAGTTTTCCTTCAAATTCTAGCAAATAAGGCAAACCACCACAACTAACAAGATAACTTATATCCATAAGCGCTATGTGAGTAAAGGGTGTCCTTTCAGTATAACTTACTAAAGTGATCATCACATTTGCTAATATTATCATTAATATTTATTGGGAACGTTTGTAAAATAGAAAATATGGTAACTATATTTTGTATTTTTGGTAGGTAGATATTAGCGTATATTTTTGTATCGGTATCCTACTAGGAAATCCTGTAGTTGTATGTTGTATATATTGGGACTCTACAGATGAACAGAAAAAACCTTTTCTTCGGCAATATTTTTAGGCATAATACATAAGGAGTAAAAACTTGGTCCCATTTGGCAAGTATACTCTCCGGACTTGCAGGTGTGCACAAGTAGGCATCTCAACTTATCTAGAATTTAACATGTGAACACAAATGCTGACATGACATTGATGTGACACATAAATTTTGGAGGGGCCCGTCATTTCCACGTCAGTGCCACGTAAGCATTTGTATTTACGTGTTTAAATTTATACAAGTTGAGGTGCCTACTTGTGCACACCCAAAGTTGGAGGGCATACTTGCCAGCCGAGGACAAGTTTAAGGGTTTGGTTATGTATTATGCCATGTTTTTTTTTATTATGGTATCAGAGAAAAACGATCTCTAATTTCCAATTTTTTTTCGATACCTGCAATCTTTTCTTGTTCCTTGCTGTGAACAATTATGTAACGACCCGTTTGGCCGTTACTGCGTTTCCGACCCTTTTGATCCTTTTCTGAGCTTTATTAGCTCATATTTGATACGTAGGGATTTTTGGCACGCTTTTCGAGGTCATCGGAGTTGATTTGAGTAAGTTTTAGGAAATTTGGCTTAAAAGCGAAAAATGATTGACTCAAAGTTGACTTTTAGGTAAACAGACCTTTTTTGGGAATCCATCGATTCTGAGAGGTCTGGATGGTCTGTTAGAACTTGTGTGCATATTCAATTCGGTTGCCAATGCACTCAGGTGCGTTTTGGGACTTGGTTTGGATTACTAGTTTGGAGGTTTCGGGGGTTGACTCGGTCAACAGGCAAGTTATGAAATTTGAGTATGTGACTTGGTATCTGGTGCCCGCTATGGCGACACCACAACCGATATTGCGGTGCCAATATTGCGGCTGAAGGGCCGTTGTAGCGGTAATGTGATTTGATTGAGGGACCGTTGTGACGGTCTGAGTTACCGTCATAGTGGGACCGCTGTGGCGGTCCCGACACCGTAGAAGCGGTAATTGCTGGATCAAAGGCCTTTTAATGTGTTAAACCCTTAGACACTAAGTCATTTTCCCATATTTCCTTTTTGAGGCTTAAGGAGGCGATTTTGGAGGGTTACCACTGATTTCTTCTCTAAGGTATCAATCTTGTCTCTAAATCATTTATTAGCTTTTCCTAATCAATAATCCATGCCTAGATTTCTCTTAAATGGTAAGATCAAAAGGGGGTTTTGTGCATTTTTCTTATCTAATGATCATATGATGATAAAACCTTGTTTATTTGATGGATTTAACATGGTTTGGCCTGATATTGATGGGTATTAGCTATTGTAACTTGAGTCTTCCATTTCCAAGGCTTAATTTCTGAATTTAAGGTTAGGGTTTATCCCTAAATTTGGGGGTTTTGCCTAGAATCCGAATTTGAGGAAATTGTTGGCTCTTCTAGCTTGATATTGATGGGAATTGATCACCTAGATCTTTAATTTCTTGTTGAGATCTTTAGATTCCTAATTTCACCTTTCTAGTTCATGAACCCTATTTCACAGGTTGGGAATTTGGGTCATGAATAGAAGTAGGATTTGATTGATATTTTTCTTGATTCTAATGTCGTGATTCGGATATGTTTAGACTGTAATTATCTCAAGGCTCAAAGAAAAGGGAAGACCAAGGTTTGATTATTGGAGACTTTGTTGTTCAGCCTTCCAGGCAGGTTACGATTTACCTTATGGTGAGACTTCGTTTAGCGAAGCATATATTTAGACGATATTGTCAGAGAAAGAATTTAAACCTTCGGGTATAAAGTTAGGTTGGATATTGTCTTAGGTTGGGCCCTGTTGTGTGATTGGGGTTAGTCACCCTGTTATGTTGTGACTTATCTTGTGATATTGCTGTTGGCTTGATGCCACGTGGAGATAGTAGATATTGGAGACTATTGATATTCTTGACCTTGATATTGTAGTATCTCACTTGTTGACGTTTGATACGAGAATAGTGTTTTATTATGGCTTATTGTGTAGCCTTTTCATGATATTGTTGGTGTGCCCATGCGTGGTACTTGCCATATTGACTTGATCATTGACATTGAACTCATACATTGCACGCATTCTCATCCTTCATGATATACTGTTGATACATTGAAGAAATACGGTTACGAGCTGGGCTCAGTTGGATGATAGTGACGTGAGGACCGATGTGCGATGGTTATCCCGGAATCGAGGTTGTGCGTAGCGATTGCCGAAGTTGTTGCCAGAACCGCGAGGTAGCGGTTGTTACTGGAACCGTGAGGTACATAGACTCTACGAGTCCCCCATGGGTTGTGCTGCCGAGATGTGATGTTCCATCATCGGAGTACATGTGTATCGGTGCGTATGCATGGTAGCGATTATCGAGGTCTTTTCCAGAATCGTGAGGTTTCGGTACATGGACTTCGCGGGTTCCCCTGGGTTGTGCTACCGAGATGTGATGTTCCATCATCGGAGTACATGCGTACACAACATATGCATTGCATTGACATTTCATACATTATTACATTGTATTGTACTATGGCTTTTATTGTGATATTCTTGTGATGTACTTGTGATATACGAATTTGGACTGAGTATTTTGAGACTAGACACATTTGGGTTTAGATGCTAAACATAGGTGATGATGTGTACTTGGATTCTGGCTCGTGTTTCACTTATACCTTGTTGATTACCTATTTATCTTACTGTATTGACTTGATATGTTCTAGCTAAATTTAGTCGACCTATGATACCTACCAAAGACTTGTTGTTTGTACTGACCTACACTTACTGCATTCTTTTATGAATGCAGAGCATCAGGAGGGATCGACTTCTACTCCTTGTGGTTGACTGTTTTGAGGATTTGCTGATTCGAATCTTACAGGGTGAGCATGTGGACGTTCGCTGCCCGAAGACTTCTCAATCTACTATTTCTTTATTTCCGTTCTAAGACATATTTTTGAGACTATTGATGTATACTTATTATTTAGACTTGTAGTATTTAGTTAGATACTCTTGTATGATCAAACCAGATACTGGGGTGTATTTCTATTGTTTTCGCTCTCTTATATTATGTTTGTGACGCTTTCGCCATTTTACTTCTTCCGCTATTTTCTATTAACTGTGAATGTGGAGTTAAGGGTTCGCTGTCACACCCTAACCTTATTAGGGTGTGATGGGCACCCGACCCTTACTTAGGGCCGAGCGAACCCTCAGACTCTTACCGCATACAAAGTCACGCCAAACTTTTTAAATCAAATCAGATAAAAATACATAGCAAATTTTTTTTCAGAAATATTCTTTCTCGTAGCCTTCAAATCGAACAAACTTATAATCATACGAAATTCAGTACATAACACGGACTGACATATCGGCTGACGGAGCCGCTTACAGACTAACAACCAACACCCACGACGCTGTCTGCAAAGTCTCTAACATACATCCGGAGATCATAATAAACAAACTCTGACTTGGCAGCCCTCCGAGAGACCCGAGAGCTTGCCATCTCCGCTGGAACATCTTCTATAGTAACTTCACCTCATCCGGGAGTACCGCGCGGCATGAAACGCGACCCCGAAGAAAGTGGGGTCGCACGGAATATGTACCGAGTACGTAAGGCACGCAATACGAGAGAAACAAAACTAGAATCGAAACAGATTTAACCATCGAGGGTACATACGTTACTCGGAATGCGTACGCTTACCTCCCGTACGCGCTTTATACATACCCGTTTCATATGCTAAAAAGTATACGTAAAATAGATGGATCAACCAAGATACCAAAAATGCTTATTTGGCAATCACCGATCGCGTGTCCGAAGAGGTGCGGAAAATACGTAACGCACGGGTGATGTCACACGTCGACGAGTGAGTGTACGTAATATTCGTATAAAATCATATATCGGACGGAATGCCGAACATACGGAATATTCAGATTGTATCATATAACGGACAAACTACAGATCATACAATAATGTTCGGACATCGACGTATATCGGACCCGGAATACGTAATGCACGGAATGCTCGGATGATATTATATACCGTATATGCATAAAACGTGTCCCCGCCCTCCGATGGGGACTCGGTGGAATAGGATCATATATAGCGCACTCATATGTCATATATGCAAATAACGTGTCCCGGCCCTTTGTTAAGGGACTCTGTGAATGTAGAATCATGCGGATCGGAATCCCACCAAATATACATAACGTGTCCCGCCCCCATCATGCGGGTCTCGGTGGATAATATCAAATGCCATCCCGGCCGCCATCCCCGTATCATCATAAACATACGGATAACGTGTCCCGGCCCGCAAGTACGAGGGACTCGGTGAATAATGCAGAAGTGCGCACGAGATCATGTCCCGGCCCGGGACTCGGTGAATCGTAATCATACCGTAAAGTACGCACGAGAACATAACATGCCCGGCCCGGACTCTGAAAGATACATTGAGCCATGCACGAGCAGAGTCGTGAGAAACCATATGCACATAAATCCAGACTCGATGGATACGTACACTTACCGACATATGAAGATCCAGAAGCAAGTTTCGGAAAGTTATGGACATTTGAAGCGCAGAAACCTCTTCGGACTTTTCAAGCGATCCAGGATCGTGTATGAAGAACATTAAAGCTCACAGAGAATGTTCATATCAAAATACTTGTATCAAATACTTATGTCACAACACTTATATCCGAATACTTATATCAGGATTTCTATTTCAGAATATTGACATCAGAGTGCTTATATCAAAATATTCATATCAAATCATTCGTGTCGGAGTGTTTATATCCGGATAGTCAAACCGAAATGCTCATATCTGAGTTACCAGATACTTATATTAAATTTGGAACGAAAGTCAAAGGTTTCCTTAGTTATCTTACGGACATAAGGCAAATAGAACAAGACAATTGGGTCTCGGGGGATTGTGGGCCCACTTCGGGTCAAGTCGGGTAACGAACATAAAAACATGGTCATTATGTCTCATTAGACTATCCTCAAAGATTTCAAGGCATTCCACTTTCGTTTTCAAAAGTTACGGACGTCTGGACATTTCTTTTACAATAAAGCATAAATTAGTTAGTTCAATTCTACTGAATGAATAGTAACTAAATTCAACCTCGGACTTCTAGAATTGGAGTGATCCCCGAAGCACGTATTCAAGCTTATTACATCTAAGACATGCCAAAGAAAGAAAGGGTAAGCCTTACATACCTTTTCCGCTTCTTAAGCTTCTCCAAATCCCAGCTCCAAGTTTGCCAAAAGCTGCAATTTGGTCACATTTACCAAATATCAACCATAAAGCTTTAAGAATTCACTCTTAACCAACACTTGTCTTAATCTTCCAAATAAGTTCACTTATTTTCCGCCGAAATTTCGCGACCTCCCCGAATACACCGTCCCGAGAATTATGGCTCGGCCCAAATTCAATAACAATCCGAGAATGGAACTCGGCCACATTATTAACAATAATTCCAACAATTACTCTAACAATATCCACCATCGATTCAAAATGCATACTAACATTAGCAACTTCGTTCTACAACTTCCACGACAATTCATTTATATTCAACTCACATTTGTTCGCACATTCAAGTACTAATCCAAGATCATTCAACACGATTCAAAAGCATTTCAATCAATCCTCAAAATATTCAACTTATTCCACCAACACTCTACTTCACCCGAAACCTTCCAAACACAACAAGAACCACAACAACACACTTCCTTCATTCAAATTCACAAACTTTACCACAATTCACACATACTAACAACATTATTTCTCATAAGTACAAGAACACTACATTCAATTCACCTCCGCTTCTACGACAATTTTCCAACAATTACCACTTGAATTAGAATCATCAACTTTTCATTACCAACATGAAATCTACAACTACAACAACTAAATCACCAAATAAAATAATTACACTATTGTTCCTACACACCCACATGCACGGCAAACAACACCAAAGGAGGCGCCAATTTCCATGCTTTCATGAATTTCATTCATTCCCATATACAACAACATGCACAAGCCTTCCACAACATACAAAAGAACATGAATTCTTACCTTTTCCAATTTTTTCCACTTGCCAAAAGAAGCACTTCCTTGCCTCAAAATTTATGTCATCTTGAAGAGGATCTTGAGCTTAATAAGAATACAAAGGAATTACAATTTTTGGACCAAGATTGAAGGCTAGGAATTTTTTTCTTTTCTTTTCTCCTCTCTTTTTCTCTATGGCCGAAGGCCTTTTTTTTTTTTTTTTTTTGCTCTTTCTTTCTTTCTTTCTTTCTTCAATTAAAAAGATGAATAACTCCTCATCCCTCACACATATATATATAATTCTCTTAGTCATGTGAGGGGCACATGCCCCTCTCTAGATTTTTCTTTCTTTTTTTTTTTTTTTTTCTAGAATTTTCTTTTCCTTTTTAAGGATGACTTCTTGGTCATCTTTTTCTTATTTTTGTCACATGGCCAATATGGCCCCCTTTGGGAATTTTCATGAACCCTTGTGTGAAATTCCCATTTTGCCCCTCAACTTTTCTCAATATTACCATTTTGCCCCTAGCCTTCCGCATTATTTTCATAACCCATTTTGCAAATTTCTCTTTTTGCCCTTGACCTCCCACAATATCTCCCTACTAATAATAGTCATAAATAGTTTTATAACGACTTACACATTAAAATGATTTTTGAAAATCGTTTCGCCCTTAACTTTCCACGACGACTTCGAAATATCCAAACGTACAAAGTACGGGCTATAACATTCGCCTACCGAGGTGGGGAAGGTAGGTGCCCGCACGACTTAGTGAAATTGGATCGTGACAAGTTGCTCTTTGGTATTAGTTCGGTATTGGTACGTTTTCTTGATACTTCGCAGATTGATACTTCACAATACAACATTGTTCGATCATCATGACAAAGGAGATGAAAGCTCGTCGTCCAAGCCCCTGCTTCAACACGGCCCGTCATCAATCTACTATTTGAGTTCCTCAGATGGTCTGAGTATGTCAAGCACTAAATATACTTTGACAAGTGAAAATTATGACATTTGGCTAAAATCTGCTATCAATGGTCTTGAAGCAAAAGGCATATTTGAATTTGTCAATGGAGATTTTGCTTAACCAGATTTTGAATCTGGAGCTGCATATCAAGCATGGCGAGTGAATAGTTCAGCCATATACTCCTGGCTGTTTAATTCTATTGATGATATTAATAAACCAAGTGTTACTGGATATAAAGTTGCTAGACAAATGTGGAATGACCTAAAGGAACACTACTCGGTTGTCAATGGTCCTCGGATTAATCAATAACAATGACGATCTCGCCTCCCCTAAACAACAAGGAACCAGTGTTGTTTCGTATTATATGAAAATCAAATCTTTGTGGGAAGAATTAACAAGTTATGAAGATGTCACCTATGGATGCACTTGTGCTGCTGCACCCAAACTTATAAGTCGGGCTGACACTAAACTGACCCATCAATTTCTAATGGGTCTAGACGACTCTCTTTTGGCACCTTGCGCTCCCAAATTTTAAGCATGGATCCTCTTCCTACTCCCAACAAAGCTTACTCGTTGGTAAGCTAGAAAAAAAGGGTATCGTTCGGGGACGCGATGAAAGGGAGGTGATAAGATTTGCAGCGCAAGCTACTGGTGGTGGAGGAAAGAGATGACAAGTCCTCTCTAGTCACAACAAATCGAGGTTTCGGGAACTATGGAGCGCCTCTTTTGCTTCTATTATGGGAAAAATAATCACGACTATGATCACTACTATCAATGACTCGGTCGGCCTGGATCAGGACGAGGTCGAGGACGCGGAAAGGGGGTGGACAACAACAAAATAGCAACTTAGTTCATGAAGGAGGGTGAACACAACCACAACATCAGCAGTAGGCCACACAATAGCCAACTGCCACAGCTATGGCAACACACGCTGCAGACAGTCATGGGGGGTTGACTAGAGACATCATTGCTCGACTAACACCTAACCAGGCACATCGACTTCTATCTTTGATTGAAACTTCACCGTCCGTGTCACCACCCAATTTCACTACGTCGTGCGGGCACCTACCTTTCTCCACCTCGGTAGGCGAATCCATAGCTCGACATTCACAAATAATAGAAAATAGAGGAAGAAGTGAAATAGCAAAAGTCTCACACTTATAATATAAATAAGAAAACACGAAAATAAGGAAAATACATCCCAGAGTCTGGTCTAATCCATACAAGAGCATCTAACTAGAGTCTACGAGTCTGGAATATCAATAATATATCAAGTCCGAATATGTCTCGGAATAGAAATTAAGACATAAATAAGAAAGAATCTTCAAGGCGGCGGACGTCTTGTGCTACCCAGTAGACTTTAAGCAACTACGGAGCGACTAACGGCCACTGAAAACGAGAGGTCGAACTTAAATTTCGCATTCATAAAAGAATGCGAAAGCGAGTCGGACAAAACCACAATACCGGTATCATAAAGCCGACTAAGTTTAGCTAACATAATCCCAACAATAAAGTAAGAAAGATACGTAAATCAACACGTATAAGTCAAGCACAATCCAGAAACCAAGTACACGTCATCACCTAGGTTGTAGCATCTAAACCCAAGTGCGCCAAGTCTCAATATATTCAATTCGAATCCAAATAACACAAGTATATCACCAGATCATCATAATAAAAGCCATAGTGCAATGCCATGCAATAATTTATGAAATGTGAATGCAATGCAATGCCATGTACATATGTACTCCGGACGGAAGTATCGATGTCTCGGTAGCACAACCCATGGGGGACCCGCGGAGTCCATATACCTCACGGTCCGGCAACAACCTGGATACTGCTACCTCACGATCCCGGCACAAACATCAGGAATTGCTACCACACAACTATGATTCCGGAACAACCATTGGATATCGGTCCGCACGTCACTCTCATCCAACTGAGCCCAGCTCATCACAGTGTTTCCTCAAGTATTATCAATGTATCAACAGAATATCATGAAGGATAAGAATGCATGCATGTATGAGTTCAACATCAATGATCAGATCAATATCACAAGTACCAAGCATGGGTATGCCAACAATATCATGAAAAGGCTACACAACCCATATAGAACACTATCCTCATATCAAACATCAACAAGTGAGGTACCACAATATTATGAACAAAATATATCAATAGTATCCAATATCTACTATCACTACGCGGCATCAAGCCAACAACAATAGAACAAATCAAGTCACAACACAACAGGGTGGATAGCCCCAATCATACAACAGGGCCCAACCTAAGAGAATATCCAACCCAACTTCTTACCTGAAGATTTAAATGCTTTCTCCAGCAATATTATCTAAATATATGCTTCGCTAAACGAAGTCTCACCATAGGGTAAATCGTAACCTACCTGGAAGGCCGAACAACAATAACACCAACAATCACTCCTTAGCCTTTCCTTTCCTTTGAGCCTATAGATCAAGAAAGTATATTCATATTCAAAATATAGATTAGAAATCATGAAAATCGATACCTATATTGATATCATTCAAATTGGGTCAAAAACCAACCCTAGAATTCGGGAAAACGGGGCTCACAAGGGCAAAATGGGGAATTCGGGGATAAATTATCCAATTAAACACTAGATGATCAAAACCCATCAACTAATTGCTAAATTAACTCAAGGATTCATCCAATTTCGAAATCCAAGCAAAATACCAAATTTTGGGTATAAACCCTAACTCTTAAATTCAAGAATTCATCACTAATAATGGAAGTTATATGATTAACAACCTTAGATACATCATAATCTAGCATAAACACAATCAATTTCATCATTTAAAGCAACTTAGGAAGTCTAACCCATTTTATGAACTTCTCAAGAAAGACCCATTAAACCATCTTTCAAGAAAAACCCCAATTTCCTACTTTAGAAATCATGGATTATAGCTTAAACCAAGGGAATGGTCAAAGAGAAATACTTAGATTATGGTTTAGACCTTACCCCATGGAAGAAACTTGAAGAACATCCTTGAATTCTCCCAAACCCAAGCTTTCAAGATGAGAGAAACCCCAAACAACATTAATAGCAAAAATGCCCAGTTGTTCCGCCTTGTTTCTTGTACCAAACGATCCCAAAACTAGTTTTTGATGCCTGCAATGGATTCCTCGTGAAATTTCACTCAAATTAGGCCTTTGAATCACTCCATTTGACCTTATAATGAATGAGATATGTTGGTTTCAATATTTGGAAGAATGCAGATTTTTAAATATGAATTCAGTGGCAATTTCATAATTAATCTGAAAAATCTGCCAACCAAATTCTTAGTAAAATGACCATAATTCCCTCATACGATGTCAAAACTCGATGATTTCTGTTGCTATGGTTCCGAAATTATGATACGGATATAATGGTTCAGTCTAAACACGAATCAAAGGCCGTTGCTCAATATGATACCCTTATGCTCAAATTGATGTCGAAATCGAAAACAATCACCACACAACCCAAACTTATCCCAAAACTCATTGGAATCTAACCAAACTTTGTGGACATGTCCAAAATCATCATACAAACTTATAGGAACTTGCAAAACATCGAGATGGGATCATCTTGACCCGATGTTGACCGTGGTCAACTCCAATTCTAACTTAATCAGTTTCTCAACCAATGACCTAAATCACACCCAAGCCCTTCGGGAACTAAATCAATGACACCATTAAGTCATAAATTACACTCCGGACCTAATGGAACTACCGGAATTTGATTACGGGCATGTTTACCCAAAAGTCAACTTCTAGTTAAACGATTTTCGCTCTAAGGCCAAATTTTCTAAAGTCATTCCAAAACCCAAAAAGATGCCTCGGGCACTGTGCCACTAGTCCCCGCAGGTCAAAATAGTACTAAAAAGGCTTGGGGATGAGTCAACAGGGGCAAAAACGATAAAAATACAATAACGACCAAACAGTTCGTTATAGTCCGGCCTACAAATCAAGGTCTATGGGTCATATGCCAAGAAACTACATGCGTATCAATATGCACGATACACATATCAATAGGCTAGATTATTGGTTGCTTGATAGTGGCACGTCTCATCATGTCACATGAAATATAAACGTGATATTTGATATCACTGACATTGATCCGCTGCATATATGTCTTCCTGATAGTACTGAAACACCAGCTATCAAATTAGGATGGGCTAAATTAAAAACTAATCTTATATTACAAGATGTTATATATGTGCCAATTTGTTTTGTAATCTTATTTATGTTGGACAATTAATTGTAGATCATAAATTCCATGTGACATTTGCTGACAAGTTGTGCGTGATATAGGATCCCACTTCGAGGACACCAATTGGTCTGGGTGAGCAGCGAGATAGGGTGTACTATTTCTGATGTGTGACACACAAGACGCACTAGGCCACATACTCTGTGAAGACTTACAGATTGTGGCATCGGCCGATGGGATATCCTTCAAGTCAGCATTTATCTATGTTGTCAGGCGTAGTTAATATACTTTCAAAAAAGATAGATGGTAGTGTTCGTGATGTTTGCTTTCAGGATAAACATACTAGGGTGTTTGAATTGTCTTATTTTAAGTGCTTGTTGACTTTTAAGTTCTTTTCTAGTTTTTGTAGTGTTTGGCAAAGATAAAAGTGTTTAAAAGCACTTACTTTTAGGCAATAAAAGTATAAAAATAAGCCAAAAGCCAAAAGTCAAAAGTCAAAAGTTGGGTATTCCCAACTTATGGCTTTTAGTTTTTAGCTTATAAGCTACTTTTAAAAAGTCAATCCAAACACCCTCTAGAACTCCTTTTCCATTAAGTGATGATAAAGCCCTTGCCGTTTTTAATTTAATTCATGTTGATATATGGTGTCCCTATCGTCGTTGTTAATTTACTGGTGCTTATTATTTCTTAATTATTGTCGATGACTTTAGTAGAGCTGTCTGGGTTTACTTATTGCTGGATAAAAGTGAAGTTGGAAAACTGTTGTGTGAATTTTGTGCTATGGTTCAAACACAATTTTCTAAAACTGTAAAAACAGATCGTAGCAATAATGATTTGAATTTAAAAAAGGGGAATGCCATAGTTTTATAAAAAGCATGAAATAACTCCACAAACAAGTTGTGTTGGAACTCCTCACAAAATGAACGTGTCGAAAGTAGCTAGAGCATTGCAATTTCAAGAAAATTTGCCTATTGAATTTTTGGGGGGAATGTGTTTAAACTACGGTTTTCTTTATTAATCGCGCTCCCACCACTCTACTACATAGAAAGACGCCATATGAACTTTTGTTTAATAAACCTCCCTTGCTTGCTTGCATTCGAGTGTTTGGTTGTCTTTGCTATGCTCATTCTAAGTCTAGGACCAAAGATAAATTCAATATAAGAAGTCAAAAATGTGTTTTCCTAGGTTATCCTCATGGGCAGAAAGAATGGCGTGTCTATGATTTAGAAATTAAAGAAATTGTTGTATCTCGTGATGTCGTCTTTCATGAAGATATATTTTCGTCTGGTGATGAGATATCCTCGGCTGCTATGCTTGACTCCTTAATTAAAGACGACCCTTTAACATTTGATGACGCTTCCGTGGTCCGACAGGAAGTGGCTATGGACACCGTGAATGGGAGCTCTCAGGATAATATTACGGACAAGGGAGTACATCTCAACCCAAAATGGATCCTCCTTTGGAAGCTGAGGCTTTAGGCCGTGGTCACAGGAAAAAATGCTCTCCTTCACACTTACAGGATTGTATTTGCTCCTCGGTTTAATCAACACACCCCATCTCGCTGCAATTTCGCCAAACGGTTTCCTCAGGTACTCCTTATGCTCTAGATAATTTTGTCACTTGTGCTAATTTTTCTACTGCTTATAGATACTTTTTGGTTGCTATCACCTCGGGAAATGAGCCCCGCTCTTTTCAGGAAGCAACCAAAGATCCTCGTTGGCGGGAAGCTATGGCAAAAGAGATCGATGCATTAGAAGGAAATGGAACATGGTCTCTTGTACCTCTTTCTCATGGTAAAAAGCTTATTCACTATAAGTGGGTCTACAAAATTAAATACCATTCAAATGGGATAATAGAGTGCTACGAGGCTCGCTTGGTAATTGAAGTTAATGAACAAGAAAAGTGTATCGATTTCACAGAAATTTTTGCCCCAGTAGATAAAATGGTGTCTGTTCACACCTTTCTTGCCGTGGCCATCTCAAAGAACTGGGAGATACATCAGCTTGACATAAGTAATTCCTTTTTACATGGTGGTTTACATGAAGAAGTCTACATGAAGCTTGCTCCAGGCTTTATCTCTTCTCAGCCAAATGTGGTTTGCAAGTAGCGCAAATCCTCGGAATTGGTTTGCAAAATTAAGGGCGGCTCTTCGCAATTGTTGAAACCTAGTTTTTACCCTCCAATAGTTTTATTTAATTATTCAAAGTTCTTAAGTCACAAACAGAGTGAAATATACATTTTGCAAGTCAAAATTGATTTTACAAAATTATTGCGGTGACATTTTGCCATATCATTTGGCAAAATATCATCAAGTATATTATTGTATATTATCCTATGTATTTTGTATATTTTTATAATTTTGAAACATATTTATCAAGAATTTTATTCAAAATAGTGAAAATAATTATTTAATAAATTGTTTAAAACTATTAATAATCAATTGATTGGAATTTTACTCCGTTAATGGAATAAATAATTAATTACGTCTCAATTTTACAATTTTTTTCACTTTAATTGCAATTACTTTCAAAGCAGCTAAAATTGAATTGTCAAAATAATTTTTTATGTTAAATGTGGTCACAATTGAAATTATTAGTTAGTTTCTACATTTTTTGCTACAGTTGAAATTCTTGATTTAAATCTGTAATTTTATTAGTTGTATCAATCAAATTTGCATTTTTTTGCTTTTTTGTTTACCAATTTCTGCGATTCAATTATTCTTGAACCGATACTTCCAACAATCTTCTATATCAAATCTCTCTGAGTATTAATTATAGTTTGAAATTCAGTTGGACTTTTTCGAAAATAACTCGAGCGGTTCTCAGAACTAGGCTCTTCCACTCCCTCGTTTGTTCTCCCTAAGGCACATACGACAAAATGGAATAAAGTGAAAGTAAGAGCCACACACCTATATGAAAATTTCAATTTTTTTTAACACTACTTTTTTGATTAGTCTCTGTCACTTCTGTTGCAGTATCATGATCGACAATGCCAGTTTGCAAGTTCAAATGGCACCAACATTAAGGTAAGCCACCTTTTGCTAGAGTTTGAATTTTATTTATTCAGTCAATTTATTTCTGTCTCGTGTTTGTTTGAGGTCAATTATATATTTTTTTATTTGAAAATGGTACTGGTGTCAATTACAATTCTTTTTTGATAACGGCAAGGCCAATTATACAATTCTTTTGTAGAACCGTTTATACTATGCAAATCACATAGGTGCCTTGCATATATTTACTAATATCTATAAAGTTAAATTTTAATCCATTTTGATTAGTCCCGGTCTCTTCATATGTTGTGATATTGTTTAGATTGATAGTGAAGATAATATGAAATTCTTCTGGAAACAATTCAAATTGTCAATGTGCATTGCTTGCCATGTTTCGATATTATTTAGGGGATTAGCTGAAAATTTTAAAATAAGAGAAGAATTTATATTTGGTTTTTAGTTATAGGAGTTTTTTCGAGTATATAGGATCTGTTATGAAAGACAAAAAGAGAAAATTGACATTAGTGTTCTGTCACTTGAAAATGAAGGCAAGACAATGTATGAAACAAAAATACAATTAACAGGTATGCTTAATGCTACGTCGTCTTGTGTGGTTTAAGAAGAGATGAAGTGGAACCTCTCTTGTGGACCAAGAAAAAATATTTATCTTTAACCTCCTTTTCTTTTGCCTTTCTCTCTCCATTATTTAGTTTTCGACCTTACCAGTTATTATTTATTTACTTTGCAATTAAGAGAGGGTAATGAAAAATTGCAACTGTTTTTGATTTTTTCTTTTAACGGATGCCCCCAAGGAGACATAATTACTGTCAATAATTCTTTACAATCAATCGATTCAAACTTCTAAATTCTCATTTTATAGTGCAAAGTATTGTCAGATGTATACAAAAAAAAAGTCAGTTATTAACACCTCTAGCACTCTGAGAAAAAGAGAGTGATAAGGTCACGATCTTTGGTTTGCTGAGCCGCCTCGATAGCCTATGCCCGCTCTTACCTACAGATGGTTCTTATGTTAATATTAGACTGACTTTGTTCCTTCTATCATTCCTTGAAAGCACAAATTAGGTTCACTTGGAAACGTTTCTTTTGAGAGCAAAACATGGACATAATGGAAATGAGTGCATCCTTGTAAAAAAAAACAACAACAACAACAACAACAAAAATCGTTTTGTGACAAATGATTGAAACTTATCAGGATGTCTGATCTAAGGATGTTGCAAGGACTGTATTAGAGAGTGTGATTCCAGCAAACAATCTAAAATCTACAGGCTTCTTTTATATTTTTTTTGCTTTGTTCTCATAAAATTGTGCCAGTAATATCTTTGTGCTAAAAGCCTAACAGGGTGTTTTGATTGGCTCTTTAAAAAAGTAGCTTATTAGCTAAAAGCCTAAAGCCAAAAGTTGGGAATGCCCAACTTTTGACTTTTGACTTATTTTTGTACTTTTTAGCCTAAAAGTATGTGCTTAAAAGCACTTTTTATCTTTTCCAAACACCACAAAAAGTAAGAAAAGGGCTTAAAAGTCAATAAGCACTTAAAATAAGCCAATCCAAACACCCTCTAAAAGTCTACACATTTGAGTTCTCTGACTCTAAGCTATTGGTGTTTTTCTTTCAGTTAGGGGAAGAAGAGTCACGCTTTTGTTCTCCTGCTGAAAAGAAGAGGGTTCTGAATTTGGTTGAATAGAATTCAGAATCTATTAGGCCATAGTCATTGATAAAGATTTGACGTGTGCCCACTAATTTGCTTATGCTCTCTAATAATGCACTACTGCTCATGTACTTGGTGTCAATTTACTAATTGCAAAGGTGTGCTAAAGATGGTATATTTGTAATGAGTTAGCAGTGAAAATTATATCATGAATCCGAATATGGAAGGCTTTCTTTGGTGTATGCTTTATTGCCATATTTATGACTTATTTGTTTTCCTTGATGCTTTTTGATTTGTAATCTATCAAGATTACATGCCTAATTTTGTTGAGCCTAAATTGCACCATTATTGATAGAGGTCTTGCGTTTACCAAACAAAATATGAAGTGACCTGGTCGTCTATCAGTTCCCTTGTACAGTGCAGTAAGTAAAGGATACAAGATTTTAATGTGGAAAACTCCTTGCTCAAGGGATTAAAAACCACGACCTACCTCAGTAGGATTTCAACTCCACTAACCAAGTAACTTTAGATTACAACTCTATTGTAAGCTAGGAATTAACTCCCATAATCCTCCACCCTTACAATAACGCTTATG
Organism: Lycium ferocissimum; assembly: GCF_029784015.1. Classification (NCBI taxonomy): domain Eukaryota; kingdom Viridiplantae; phylum Streptophyta; class Magnoliopsida; order Solanales; family Solanaceae; genus Lycium; species Lycium ferocissimum. Next base: position 8,167 of record NW_026717266.1, on the reverse strand, counting down.
TAACCTAGGAACTAAGCCCCGTAGTCCCTCAACACTTGCAATACTCCTATTGCAAGCAATTCCACTTGACTAACTCTAGCCAAGGACCACTAATACACCTAAACTAACTCTAGCCTAGTGTACCACTCAAAAGCTTGCACACTTCCAACAAGCTAACTTTGAGACTTTTAAATACCTACAAACAACTTCTCAAACAAGAGGTGCATGATTTTACAATTTACAATTTATTTTTGGAGTACAAATGAAACAAAGCTTAAGACAAACTAGGAGACTTGGATATCTTCGGTCTCACAGGAAAAAGTTGGCATTTGGTCCTTTCCTTTTTCTCTTGAAAGGTGCTCTATTAGTTGGAACACTTATTCTTGGGAATCTGGCCCGTGACGTTGCTACACTTTTTAAAGCGATTTTAGGTTTTCCAAGCGATACCTAATATGTGTTTTTGTGTTGTTGTAATGCATGGAAAAAAAGAATAGAGCAATGGAATGTTGTGTTGAGGTGTGGCGAATATATATATATATATATATATATATATATAAAATGAAGTTTAATGAATGGAATTGAAGTTGTGATGTGCGGTGACGGAGAATTCTTATCCAAAGTTTGGACGTTACGAATGCATGGATTATTGATGTGGTCGAGTTTGAGAAGAAGAAAATATATTAGAATTGCTGCCATTTCGAGTAAGGTGGTGGTGTGGTTGGATTGTTTGAAATAAAATTGTTTACGTTCTTGAATATTGTTTGAATGATTTCGGATTAGTAATTGAATGTGTGAATATTGATGTTGATTCGATTTTATGCGGTATATTCAAAATAACAAATCGTCGCATTGTAAAAGTTGTTGATGCTCTTTGAATCAATGGTTGATGTCATTAGAAGGTTTGTCAATTATCTAGACATAGGATCATGTGGTGCGCACCTATATATTTGCGCTTGGAAGCGGATTTTTGATGATGATAATGACGAGAGATGAAATTCCCCTCGATTAGCTTAGGAAAGCCAAGGTATCCCACTTTTTCTTTGTTGTGTGTCCGCTTAAGATGATCCTTTTGTTCCTGATAAGATTTCTTCCCCCTGTTCATTTGTCTTCTTCCTTTCTTTTTCCTTTTTCCCTCTTATCATTCTTCCCCCTTTTGATATCATTGAAAAGAGTTGAGCTAACATAAGAAAATCAAGAAGTTCAGTAGCATAAACTCAGAGCCACTCGGGCAACACAGCACAGACAGTTTGAGAGCAATATGGCGAATTATAGTACACGAAATAGAATAATAGCCAAATGAGAATACAGGGAAGATTAGCAGCCAAAAAAATGTAATGTATGAAAATAAAATTGCTTTAAATCCAAGCCATATGTTAAGAAAAGGAGTGGAGAAAGGTACGAGAACAGAAACCGACTCAGGAAGAAGCAGGAGAGGAAAATGAGGGAACAAAAAAGGTCTGTATGATTACGGCGTATGGCTACCAACGCGCGACACCTGGGTCCGTTGATTTCTTAAGTGTACATGCGATCACGAAGAATATCAATCTTTTGTCAAGTCTAGCATTCATGACTTGTAGGCGTGTATCAATTTCAAAGACGATTTACGGCAACTTCCGAACGTCGATTGGGGAGAGAGACCCGATCTTACGCGACCCCTCTTTAGCCTTTTCCCGGCAAGGGTTCCCGAGTTTTAAGAGACTCTGAGCTCGTTGCGATGACACCAACATTTCTTTATAAGCTCATTTGTTCACATTTGGCAATGAGTCCTGGTGCACGTGCACTGTGACTGCGACCTGCTCTTTTCCATGAGGAACGAGGTCTGGTAATTCGTGTTTTGGCAGCACACAAGGTACTTCCATCCTTAAGGCATATTTACACCAACATTGCCTTTTTAATTTGGCCGCGCTCTCTCGGGGGCACTTACCGCAACATCAACACATATAGAAATGTCAATTGCCCCATCAAGCACAATACCAATTGCAGATTTTGATTCCCTTGCAGATGGACTGAGTCCCTCATTTGAATCCTTTAGTAAGTCGGCAACCTTAGACTCTATGCCACTAACAATACTTTCATCATTTCTCATAGCTTGCAAGGTTTTTTGCACGATAACCAGAACTTCAGCTTCACTTTGTAGTAGATCTGATTCACCCATCCCCTGCTTAGAGATACACCCATCTGACTGTGCAGACGAGTTGTCTATTTCTTTGTTGGAGAGTGAATTACTTTAAGATGCAGTTCGATCTATCGCTTCACTATTTGGGTTGATTGAGCTTAGGCGATCGGGGAAGCTACGGTTTTTACGGGGGAGGAGACTTTTGCGGATTCGAGAGGAGCCGGAGATTTGACGCTTTGAGGAGAGGATTGAGAGCCATAGAAGTTGTTAGGGATGACTTTTATAGAGAGAGAGGCAGGGATGAGCTCAGTAGGGTTTCAGATTAGTGGGAGGAGAAAGAAACGAGAGGCATATATTAATGGGAATATTTCGATAGTTGAGTAGGATGGTATGTGGATGACTTGGTAGTTGTAACAATTTCAAGATTTATGCAATCATTGAGTAGACTACTAACCTGAGCCTCAGAGACCAGGTCTCTAGACTGTTTCATGATAAATTTCAGCAGAGACTCTGAAATGTGTACTGTCTCCTATGCCAACTTTGCCTTCCAAGACTGCTATGCGTGTACACCTATAACAAAGATAAAAATGAGTTAGATGTTGTTGAAAAACAATTTATTGCACTGAAGCTCTCCCCTCTACATAGCCAAAAATATTTTGGAGGCCTAGTTAGGCTTGAGCAAGCCCCGTTCCAAACGATTTCTTTCAAAATGCCCTTACTCGAACGCTTTTGCGAAGATGTCGGAAGAATTTGGTCCTCTGTTTTCGTAACTCCACACGTATTAAACCTTTTTCAACATTATCTCTTAGAAAGTGATAATGTTAGAAGGAAGGCTTATGATGTATCTAGAATTTGACTAAGGATTAGTTAATCAGGAAGAAGTCTTAATGGCCAGGAAATGTGTTTATAAGTCTTATGTAATCATGTAGGCATTAACAAATAAGTAATGATTATGAGGAGTGCATAAAAATCACCCATAGAAGTCTGGTTATGATGATTATATTTACCATTAGTCTACAACCAGTTGGGCAGATATGTATTTACCACCATGCTACAGTTGGTTGGGCAGTTATTACCACCGAGCTATGGCCGGTTGGGTAGATATGTATTTACCATTATGCTACGGCTGGTTGGGTAGTCATTACTACCGAGCTATGGCCGGTCCGGCAGATATGTATTTACGACTATGCTACGTTACTGGTCGGCGCTTATTACCACCGAGCTACGACCGGTCGAGCGTATACGTATTTACCACCATGCTACGGTGGGTCGGCGATTACCACCGATAAGTCGGGTAGATGCGCTCTCTTGCACGGGAGATAATCGGATGGTCGATTCCGCCGTGTTACGGTCTGGCCGGGCGGCCACCACCGATCGGCCAGCGGATAACATCAAGATGATAAGTAGGTCAGAGACACTGTATTGTACATAGATGTAGTTAAGCACATGAGAGTATAGAGAGACATACATGCTAGATTCTCATTGGTAAGTCAGAAACGCAAGGTTGATTCTTATCCTCCTTCTTTGCAGTATATGTTTAGTATGTTGCATTTCTGCCTTGCATACTCGGTACATTATTCATACTGACGTCCTTTTATTTGTGGACGTTGCATTCATGCTGCAGTATAGACGACGAGACGAGGATCCTCCACGCAGCCGGCCCTAGTACGCTCCGATTGCGAGCTCCCGCTTTTCCACAGAGCATTACCAAGTCAGGGATTGTATATGTGTATTTTTGTGTTATGGGTACGTCGGGGGCCCTGTCGCGACTTATATGGTTTGGTTATGTTCTTAGAGGCTTTGCAGACATTTTTCCTGTATACAGCTTAGTCATGTCTTGTCAGTTGTTATGTTGGACTTGTGGGCCCATTGTACATATACATATGCATGATATTATGTTTATGGTTGACCTCCTTGGCCTTATTTTTTCATTCGAGACATAGATGATGCGAGATATAGTTTGGTTCGCTCGGCCCTAGTAAGGTATCGGGTGCTAATCATGCCTCACCTAAGCTGGGACGTGACAGCTCAGGGTTGTTTTTTGCGGGCAAGCATCGTTTAAGGACCTTTGAGTGAGGATTCAGTCTATAAGGACATTTGAAGTGGTAAATCAATGATGGGTTGAACTAATTCAAGTTGCGAGGAGCATTTCAGAAATTAAGTCAAGGATCAGCAATATCGGTTGAAACCAGGAGGTAAGTCCACTATAGAACATTTGATTATCAATGTTGAGTCAAGAACTCGGAACCAGAACCGGGGAAGAAGGGTTCTTGGCCAATGGATTTTGGCAAGCGGTCCTTCACGGGGTTTACATGGCGACGCTAGTAGGATTATATGCACGGTAATTATGGATCAGTCTAGTGGTGGTTTAGGGTATAGCATCGACGATGATTGATTCTTATTGGGATAACCAGAGTTGGTCGGTATGTCTAGCGGAGAGGCTGCTTGAGGAAATTGTATAGGTGATGCGCAGGATATAGAGAAGAATTAAGTTTTGAAGTCAAGTGAGGTAAGGGAAATCTCAGTTGTTTGAATATTTTGCATACGATTACCTCCAGGATTGGCTTAGCTATTTTACATGACTTATGATATTGTGGTGCACTCGTGAGTGGGTTTGAGTGATGATCGATCGATAGCGGTGAGTGTGCCTTTGAAATGGAATATGGAAAATGAGGAATTAAGATAAGTCATGGGTGATCTTGAATCGGAAGGAGTAAGGTACATCTTCAGTAAATGAAGGAGTTGGAATTATAGCAGCATGACTACTTGAATCATGTACAGGTTATGCCGACATTATGTTATATCTTTCAGATATGGTGTAAAAGTGATAAGTATGATTGAGCAAGGAAGTATATGGACAATTCGACACGGTGCATGACGAGTACTAAAGGACTTTGCGGATGGTGATGGAAGAGATGCATATTTTGGGTTAAGTGTGTGGCAAGTTTGACGAGGAGGTGAGTTGTATTGTATCAAGATGGGTAATATCATGGAATCCTTAAATAAATGGTCTAGAGTGGGTTAGTGAGAGGGAATCTTGAGAATCACTTCAGTTGAGGGTTAAGGCTACATTTTTTAGGAAAGGCCGTGATCGTGGTGGTGGATCATGTTGAAGCATGGTCGGCCGATTGAGGTAGTATTTAGTATTTAAGACGTGGGAGAAGTGCGCAAGGTATGGTGAGGATATTGCGAGATTTGATACTTCCAGATACGTTGAAGGAGTTTCGAGGGCTTACAATTAGAGGTTCGATGATTAAGGTGTATTAAATGAGGACGCAGGTTTTGCGTCGAAATGTTCAGAGTTGTGGCAAGTTAAGAGGAACCACGAGGAGGACTTGATGTACTAAGAGATCATGGGGTTATATTAGATTAGCATATCAGGTGGAAGTTGAGAAACATAAAGATTACAATCATAAGGTATAGTTCTTCGATATTAAGTTAATGAGTTGAGTAGAATTTAGCTTCTGGACTCGAGGGTGACGGCACAGGGTTGATTAGTCATGGGGAAAGAGGTGGAAGAGGTTACCGCAGATGTATGGAAGGCTTACTATGTATATTATAGGGTCTCGGAATGGTTTGTTTATGAGAAGAGGGATTATTATCAGTCGCCACAGATGTATGAAAGGACTATGATTGGTTTGTAAAGGTTTGGAGTCAGTTCAGGTGACTGTTGACACCTAATTTTTGACCTCCCGTAATTTATTTTAATTACTCAGAGTCCTTGGAAAATAAATAAAATGAGCTATGCACCTCAAACGGTTTAAATAATTTTTATAAATTGTTCAGATCAATATTTTACCCTTTTAAATTGGTGAAAGGTTTTTCATGACATCACAAATTTATTTAGAAATTAATTGGTACTTTTATGACATATATAAGATGCCTGTTAGATTTAATCAAAGAAAAAGGGCATTTTGTTTTAAAATAATAATCATTTATTTAATTGTTTAAATTGTCAAAAATCAAACTTAGCAAATACTTTATTCCTTTCAATCCAAGGAGTTTGAGTAATTTAAATAATTAACCATTTCACCCCTCAATCTTTAATTTTGTGTAATTGTGTAACTTGTCAAAATTATTTATAATTATCTATAAATATTTTAATTAGTCAATTAAGTGGTCCTTATTGCAAATTGATGTTTAAATTATTTAATTATGTTTGTTATGGCCACAAATAATTTGACCAATTCATGGTTTAAGGAAATTGGGGTCATTTTTGTAAAATTAGCCTCTTAATGGCCTTAATTGAAATAACCAAATTCATTGGCTCAAATTAATTAAGGTCATTAATGCAATTTAATTTTTAAATCTGCTAATTAGGCCAAATATGGCCATAATTGAAATAACCAGTTAGATTAAAATCAATTAAGGCCAAATGTGGCCATAATTGAAATAATCAGTTGGATTAAAATCAATTGAGGCCATATTCGCAATTTTAAGCTCATTTACACAGTTGGCCATTTTAAAATTATTTTAATAGGTTAGTTATGTCCCAATTTGTCTACAATTACAATATTATAATCAAATTCAATTTTTTCATCTGATTATTAAATTCAATTTTTATCTATATATACACATACATGTATACGCTAGGTATACATATACATGTATACATTATAAAACAAAGGGGCCAGTCTTATTATTAAGACTTGGACCGAGTCTGTCACGACCAATTTTGCCTAAGTCGTGCAGGCACTTACATTCCCACCTCGGTAAGCGAACCCTCAACCCAACAATGAATAAATACATAAAAGAATGAAATTAAGCAGCGAAATAGAACAAATACGTAAGTCTCACGATATATATATATATATATATATATATATATAAAATAGTAGAAAGTGCGGAATGATAATAAACACCCCTAGGGTCTCGTCTGAATAATACAAGAGCATCTAAAGGGAAATAATACAATCTGGAATACTAATACGTAAAATGTCTATGTCTTTGAATAGAATATGACATAAAGATAGAAGGTCTTCAAGGCAGCGGACGGCCATGCTCACCCTGAAGACTCAAGAGAAAGCTGAAGCGACGATCAGCCACACGTCACGGAAGGGGATCTGACCTGATACTCTTCATTCATAAAAGAATGCAGCAAGTGAAGGTCAGTACAAACAACAGTATTGGTAGGCATCATCGGCCGACTAAGCATAGCTAACACAATTCAGATAATAAAGCAGATAAGCAAGTAAACCAGCAAGTATAAGACAATGCAATCAATTCCAATTATCCGTCATCACCTATGTAGAGCATCTAATCCCAAATGTGCCAAGTCTGAAGGTATCCAATCCAATCTAATATCACAATACAACACCAAACATCTCAATCAAGTCATAATCCAATGCAATGTAGTAATGGTATGTATGCCATGCAATGCCATACAAATGTGGTGTACAAATGTACTCCGGGCGGAAATATCGACGTCTCGGTAGCACAACCCAGCGTGACTCGCGAAGTCTAAGTGTCACCCATCCCGGATCTTTGCCTAACAGACAGACGGGACCCTGGATCTTTGCCCACAGGGGGTTCTCACCGGCACCACCTTGGGTGACCCGCGGAGTTCATGCACTAACAATAATTCCGGAACTAACATTGGATATCAGCCATGCAACAACGATTCCGGAATTGATCATCGGACATTGGACTCTCACATCATGACTCAAGTAAAAGAGTTTCATCAAGTATCCATTTCACACAATCAATGATTCTGGGATGAACATCGGATATCGGCCACCTCACGTCACTCAAGTAAAAGAGTTTTATCAAGTATCAATTTCACTCAAACAACGATTCTGGGATGAACCTCGGATATCGGCCATGCAGTAGTGTATCATGAAAATGAGAGTGCATGCAAGGCATGGATCAACACCGACAATCATGCTCAATATCACAAGTACCAACAATGGGTAAGCCACAATATACTCGGATCACAAATACCAACAGTGGGTATGCCAGTAATATAATCGAATCACAAGTACCAACAGGGGGTACGACAACAATATATCCAAGTACAAATACCAACAATAGGTATGCCATTATATCATAATCAAGATGATAAATCGAATCCAA
>NW_026717265.1:0-34222 GCF_029784015.1 Lycium ferocissimum | reverse complement strand
AACATTTCATTCCCATTATTTCATAAATTCATACTAAATCAACATAAACTTCCATATTCCATTTTCATGAAATCTTACTTCGTTTTCCTACACCTACAATGCAAGGATCACAACTACACAACTAATACATTAAACAACATAACTCATCATCATCCTCCAATTCATCCATGGCTCGACCAACTTCCCTATTTTTTTCAATTCCACCCAATTCATTCTACTTCCATTTCCAACATAGATTACACCATATACACAACTAGATTACAACATGAAATTCAACACATTCAATCCATGCCATAACACACACACGGCCACTACATGCATGCATACTCAACATGCAAACTCCCATGTTTTCATATTTTCTACTCATTTGCATGCACCACAACACAAACAAACCTTCAAAACATAATTAGAGGGGATGAATTCTTACCTTTCTTCACTAGGTTTTCCTTCAACTAAGTTGTCCACTTGAAGAAACTATTGCCCTTTCTTCCAAAAGCAATCATACCATGTTAAAAGAGGGCCTTCAAATTAGTGGGAACACATGGAGAAACAATTTTTTTTCACAAGATTTCTTGATCTTCTTTTTCTCCTCCAAGGGCCGAATGGGATGGTCTTTGTTGTTCTTGCTTTCTCTTTGATTTTTCTTGAATGTTCTAAGGCTAAGGATGACTATATAATGTCACATGGAATTTAATTAAGTCCATGGACTTGGGCTAAGGGGTGGCCGGTTGGGCCTCCTTGTTTGGGCCTCATTTCTCACAAACCAAAATTATGTTCAAGTTTTCCAAATATGCAAAAATGCCGGATGTAACAGTTGGAGACCATAAGAAGACACGTAGGACGAGGCGAACTTGCTTGGTAAAGAGGTAGAAAATGCATTACAGCCCCGGGAATTAGGATAGGCTTGAACAGCGTTTGGAAATATTTTGTGGGCTAGTCGATAGTGATTATATATATATATGAAGGTGTAGGATATTCTGAATATGATTGTATCGGTGGACGTGTGAATCCCAACAACTGAAGTCACGGTTCAAAAAGCATTAATCGAGTAAAGGTACCGAAGTTCGAGTGATAGCAAGAGTAAATGGTACAAGTGTTGCCAAGTAAACTGTTATTATTCCACTGTAGACTGAGATTGGGAATGAGGATAGGAGACGAAGTATGAATGGATAATGGTATGGGTGCGCCCCAAAAAGGGGGGAAGCAGGTGAGAGAAATGCAAGGATAAGATATAGACAGTTGATGCGGTAATGTATTTGATATAAACACTTGAGCTGTTAAGGAGACCCTTTACTGAAGCGAATTAGTAAGGTCGGGAAAACCGACAATAAGCGGATAGAAGTCCGGATAATGATTAAGGTAATATGAGGAGTTCGCACAAACCTTGAGTAGTGCGACGCCAGAAAATGGACGTATATAGAGAAAAGGAGTATAGCAAGGAGAATGGTATTGGATAGCTTAAGAGCTAATAGGAAGGATGGAAGCAGCTTTGAAAAGGGAGCTCCCCCGAGGTGCTTATGAGACTCCGGACGACTAATTGAACATTCGAGGACGAATGTTCTAAAAGGGGGGAAGGATGTTACACCTCGCACTTTTGTACATTCGAATATCTTGAGTTAATGGCGGGGAGTTGAGGACGAGGTTATATTTTTAGTTTGGTTGGACGCGCAAGTCGCTTATAATATTATTGGCATGGAATGTTAAGGGCAAAATTTGGAATTTGGAAATTCTTAATAATTCATGACTTCTTGGAGAAGCCAAGTGGTGCCATGTGTTCATTCTATATAATTGTGGGAGCTAAGTATATATTATATATAAGGACAAAGATGACAAGGCAAGGCAAGTCATCTTTTATGACTTAAGAAAATTTGGGAGATTTCTAGAAAATTGGAGAATAAGAAAACAAAAAAAAAAAAGAGAAAAGAGGGAGCATGAGCCGTCCATGTGCACATATATTATATATATGTATAAGTCTTGAAAACAAGACAATTCATCATTTAATTTCTAGAGAAGTCAAGAAAGAGAGAAAGAGAGAAACATGAAAAAAAAAATGGAGACCTTCGGCCAAGAGGGTCAAGCGAAGGTGGTCCTCAAAATTGTTCATGAAAATTTTTCTTCCTCTAGTTTTCTACTAAATGGAAGGCTCTCTTCGACGTGGAGTGGTTGTTGGAAGAAGAAAACCAATCGTTTTGCAAGGGACAAGTTCTAGCCGAATGAAGAAGTGAAGGAAAAGGTAAGAACTCATCTTCTTTGTATGTTATGGATGGATATGTATATTGTGGAGTTGAGAAATGGATGAAAAACATGAAATCATGCATGCTAGAGTGTGGTCGTGTGTTGTGTTGTATGGCCGTGTGTATGCACTATGGCATAGAAGTGAGAAACTAATTTATTTAGCTTGTTGGATGATTGTACTATGAATGGTTGTGTATGTTGTAATGTAAAGAAAAGGATGAAAATCCATGGAAAATATGTGTGTATGTATGTTGGCCGTATGGGAGTGGTGTGGTGTAGAAAGAACGGATTAATTTTAGTTAGTATTCTTGTCGTTGTTGTTGTGAATTTTTATGATGAAAATGAATGTTTGATGGTGCAAATTGAGGATAAGATGGTTGTGGGCTGATTTGGGGCGTTATGTAATTTTAATATTCTTTCTTGAGTTTATGAAAGTAATGTTGTAAACGTATGGGATTGTCGATATGGATTATGAGGTTGGAAAGAAGAGAAAATGTGTTATTGATGTCCTAATGTAGTTGAAGGAATTCGGGTGAAGTAGCATATGGTTTAGGTTGTTTGGAAAATTGTATATATTGTTTGGAGTGTTCTTAAATCGTGTTTGAAAGGCCTCGGAATAATATTGAACGAACGATCAATAATGTGAGTTTGAATGGGCGTAGTTTATTTGAAGGTGAATGAAATGTTATTGAATTAAATTGAATATGTTTGGAGATGCTATTGTTGGTTTTGTTGTTGATATTGTGGCCGAGTTCCATTCTCGGGTTGTTGTTGTTAAATTGGGCCGAGCCATATTCTCGGGACGGTGTAATTACAGGGGAAATGCTTTGTCGAAATTTCGGCAGACAAAGTGTTGCTTTAAAGAATCGCCTCATAAATGCCCCTAACTAAGGTTTGGTAAACATGACCAATTTGTAGATTCTGGCGAGATTGGAGGCTGAATTTGGAGCGGCGTCCAAGGCGGAAAAAGGTATGTAAGACCTTACCTTCTTTCTCTGGCATGTCCTAGACGTGTAGGCTTGATTTCGCGCCTCGAGGACTTTCCTAACTCTAGAAATCCGTGGTTGAAATTTTCTACTATTCACTCGAGAATTGAACCCAAAGCTCCTGAATAGTGAAAGGAAGATCTAAACCCCTTAGAACTTGCAAGAGTAAGACTCGATTACCCTAAGACTTCCCTAAGTAAAATCACGGAACGTGTTACACGTAAGTTGTGTACGCCGCCTCATTCGACCGAGGCGGGCCCACTATTCCCGGATTCCCTCTTATTGTTTCATTAAGTTTATTTCCGTACTATAGTCAATGAAGGTTTTTGATTATCATTTCGACTACAAAACAATAACTATTTTCATTAAACCCTTGACCCCAAAGCATGATTTTCCTTACTAAAAGTTTATTAGTGTTTTTCAAAATACTTATTTTTCTCCAAAAACCAAGTTTTACAATATTGAAAGCCTTAAAGACTAAAACAACGATTATGGTTCTATGATAATAAAGATGATGCTAGAGATGAGAAAAAATATGATGACTGTTTTCCTAAGATTCCAAAGTATACGAAATACTGTCTTGTGACCCTATTCTACGATGTTCATGATGTTGCTTTTCATTGATAGTCTCGCCTTAAAATACTCGTTCCTTCAAGGTGAGACAAAGCGATCCCGGTTAATCCATAATGTAATCGGAGGTTACCGACCTTACGTCACTCCGATAAACACATGACTTTCTTTGGGTTCCCATGCATGCTGTTTAATTGTTTATATCATAATGTATATAATACCTGATATTGATGAATGTATTTGTATACACTGTATATGTGTGGGGAATGGGGAGGGCAACTGTGTCCACCTGATTCAGCTGGCTTATCATCCCGGACGCGGGATGCCCGGACGCGGGATTTATGGGAGAGCCGTACGCGGCGTACGTTTCCGTGATATATATATATATACTATGATATATTTGGGACACTGCTTATTGGGGAGGGGGTGGCGAGCCGATGAATTCGGCGTCCGTACCGCAAATAAAAAGTACCGTTTTCTGAAAAGTATCTGTTTTCTATGTACAAAAACAAGAAACACCGTATCCAGAAAAAGAAAAAGAAAAGCTAGACGTGCATGGCCTCCGCCCTGAGTGGCACTCTCATGTACAGATTGCTCCCCTATCCTGTGATACTGTCTATGTTTCCACACAGTTATTTCTCTGCACAGGTTACCGTTTTACTCATGATATATCTCATATATACAGCTTTTACTATGTTGTTACTGTTTATTCTTACATACTCGGTGACATTGCTCGTACCGACCCCTCTTCTTCGGGCCGCGTTCATGCCACGCAGTACACCCGACGGATCGAAGTTAACATAGAGGATGTTCCGAAATGACGTTGGCAAGCTCCATTTGGCCTGGAGTGTAGCCGAGTCAGAGTACACGTGCCAGGATTTCTGATTTCAGTTAGAGACTTTGCAGACAGAGTCGTGGGTTTTGGGAATCAGTTTGCATTATGATATGAGTTTTGTGTAGCTATATATTTTAATTGATTTAACGACAACGGAAGAGTCTTATTACATATGAGTAATCTTGTTAAATACGTTGCTTTAGAGTTCAAATTTTTTTTTTCAGTACGTGGTAAGAGTCAGCGGGTTCGCTCGGCTCCGGTTACGGGGTCGGGTGCCCATCACACCCCAGTGAGATCGGGGTGTGACAGATAATGACTCCACATCTTCAATGCATGGATCATCGCAGCTAACTCAAGATCATGGGTTGGATAATTTTTCTCATGTTTCTGTAATTGTCTCGAATCATAGGCAATCACTTTACCATGCTACATCAACACATATCCTAACCCAATGCCTGAAGCGTCACAATAGAAAACATAGCTTTCAGATCCTTCTGGAAGTGTCAGGACTGGGGTAGAAGTTACTCTATCCTTCAACTCCTAAAAATTGCGCTCACAAGCATCCGTCCATCAAAATTTAACTGATTTCTGAGTTAGCTTTGTTAGGGCTGTAGAAATAGAAGAAAAGCCCTCTACAAATCTTCTGTAATAACCTGCTAAGCCTAGAAAACTACGAACCTCTGTAGGTGTTGAAGGCCTTTGCCAAGTCTTCACGGCCTCAATCTTCTGTGCATCCACCCGAATACCATCGGCTGAAATAATATGCCCAAAAAGGTCACCGAGTTCAACTAGAATTCATATTTTGAAAATTTTGCAAATAGCTCCTGGGTTTGGAGCACTCTAAGGACGGTACGAAAATGATCCGCATGTTCTGCCTTGGACCGAGAATATACCAGGATATCGTTAATGGACACAATCACAAATAAATCTAAGAAAGGCCTGAACACATTGTTCATCAAATCCATGAATATTTTCGGTGCATTAGTTAGCCCAAATGACATTACCTGGAACTCAAAATGACCATAACTCGTCCTGAAGGTACGTCTTAGGAATATCTTCTTCCTTAACTCTCACCTGATAATACCCGGGTCTGAAATCTATTTTTGAAAACCATTTGGCACCCTGTAATTGATCAAATAAATCATCAATCCTTGGGAGCGGATATTTATTCTTGATCATCACCTTATTCAGTTGCCTGTAATCAATACACATTTGCAAGGATCCATCTTTCTTCCTTACAAACAACACGGGTGCTCCCCACAGGGATGAACTAGGCCTTATGAAGCCTTTCTCAGGCAAGTCCTTCAATTGCTCCTTCAACTCTCTCAACTGCCGGGAGCCACTCTATAAGGAGGAATAGATATGAGTTTGGTATCCAGTAGCACATCAATAGCAAAATCAATCTCCCGCTCTGGAGGAAGGCCTGGAAGCTCACCTGGGAATACATCTGAAAACTCATTCACTACTGGGACAGACTAATGAGTCGGCGATTCGGCTTCTATATCTTAAACCCGGATTAAATGGTAAATATAACCGTTAGCAATCATTTTCCTTGCCTTGAGATAGGAAATAATCCTAACTCTCAGAGATGCCGTATTTTCCTTCCATTCTAAAATCGGTTCTCCCGAAAACTGAAAGCGAACCATTTTTGTTCTACAATAGACATTAGTACAGCAAGAAGCCAACCAATCCATGCCCATAATAACATCAAAGTCCACCATTTTCAAGTCATGTAAATCAGCCATAATACGATGATCACAAATCACAATTACACAATTTCTATATACTCGGCTAGCTATTACCGGATCACCAACGGGTGTCGATACCTCAAAAGGTTTGATTGACTCCGATTTGACCCCAAATCGACCAGAAATATATGGAGTAACATATGATAATGTGGAGCCTAGATCAATCAATGCATGTACATCATGAGAAAATACGGATAATATACCTGTGACAACATCAGGGGAGGACTTAACATCCTGTTGCCTAGCCAATGCATAAATACGGTGCTAAGGACCACTAGAACTGGGAGCTCCTCCTCTACCTCTACTATGGCTAACTGGCGTCTGTGAACCTTGCCTCGGAGGGCGTATAGATGACGAAGACCCCGCTGCTAACCCTGTTCCCTGAACTATTCCTCTAGTACCTCTCGAGGGGCAATCACGCATGATATGGCCTGGCTGACCACATGCATAGCAAACATCTAAGCCGAATCAACACTGGCCCCAATATAACTTCCCGCATTAGGAACATTGTGGCATGGGTGGCCTTGCCTAACCCGAGTCGCCTCTATAATAAGAACCTAAAGCTCTAAAACTCTGACTCGGCCTAGAGTGAGTTGATCTATCAAATCTCTGGCTCACAAACCGTAGTGGCGCACTAGTCATAGAATGGCCCGAATGCCTACAAAATTGCTGTCTTTGCCCTCCTATATACTCACTAGTCAAACCCGCAGATTTAGCCCTTTGCCTATACCCTCTATCATGCACATGCTCACTTCTTTGCTGTTGTTGGCTTTCCTCCAAATTCTGGGCATGAGCTTGAATGCGTGAAATATTCATATTGTCCTGAAGGGACAAGCACTTATCCATCAAATGTGGCCCTAAGCCACACACAAATCAGTGCACTCGATTACCCATATCAGCTACCATAGCCGGAGCATACCTTGCCAAAGTATTGAAGCGAAGACTATACTCTAAGGCACTCATACTTTCTTGCGTAAGATTCAAGAACTTATCGACTCTAGCCCGCCGAAGCTGCGGGGAATCTAGTGTCGAAAGAAAGCATCAACAAATTCTTGCCATACTGGGGGAGGTGCATTGACTCCCCTAGAAGACAACTAAACCGTATACCAATGAAGCGCTACATCCCGTATTCTATAGGAAGCTAGCTCTACCAATTCAACGTTGGAAGCACGCATTAACCGAAGTGTCCTCAACATTCCATCAATAAAGCTTTGAGGGTCCTCATCCAGCTTTGAACCGAAGAATTTCGGAGGGTTTAAGCTAATAAAGTCACGGGCTCTAGCACTCATAGCCTTATCACCATAACCCATACCCTATCGCTGGGTGTGAGTGGCAACCAATTGAGTCAACAAATGAATGGCCTCTTTCATCTCTTGGCCCGAAACCTCTGGTGGATGAACTGGAGGTGTCGGAGCAGGGGATGGGACTCGCTCATGCTCTTCTGAAATAGGCAATGAATGAGAGGACCGAGATGGAACCTCATTCTGGGACTCACCCTCCTCTATAACTATCGGCGGTACTCTCTCAGTCCGCCTCCCTGTCACTTTATTGCCTTTTTGGGCTGCTGTAGCTTTTCTTTTTACAGGCATCTCTGAAATACATAACACACAGTTAAGGAAAGAGAAATTCTCATATCATGGCTCTATCACACGATCTATGAACAAAGAAGGTCATTCATTCCTAAAAATGCCCGCAGCCTCCTGTTTATAAGTGTGGCGCGCAACACGCCCATAAATAAGACTCTACTGGACACGACTCATAGACATACCCTAGGACGGAACTGCTCTAATATCACTTTTGTCATGACCTAACCGGAGGGCCATGATGGGCACCCGGAGCTAACCCACCACAAACACTAACAAAATGATATACAAAAATATTGTCACGACCCAACCCCGTAGGCCGTGACTAGTGCCCGAGCTGGGCACCCAAACACATTCATAAATCCGACTCACAAACAAATGGCTTATACACCCACAAATATCAAACGCCGTCTTTATATCAAACTCGTCTCAAACACATCTCAAACACAACCATATATATATCGAACCGGCAAGGCTATCAAATGGCGCAACGGCCCAAAACATATACAAATGCAAGCCGACAAGGTCGCCACGGCGATGGGATCGCCCGTAACATATAACATACAAACACACACATCGTACGTAATAGGCATAACCCACATACATGTCCACGTACCTCTAAACAGACAAACGAATCATATGACGGGACAGGCCCCGCCGTACCCCCGAACAAACCAATACATATGCAACGAACGAATATATACCAAAATGTGGGCTCCGAATAAGGGAGCACTCCAAACAGAGAAAGGGTGTCCTAGATCGGCGGATCACCAACCGTGCGTCCGTACCGCGGCATGAAACGCAGCCCCCGAAGAAAGGGGGTCAGTACGAAATATGTACTGAGTATGCAAAGCGAAAGATATAGTAAACAAATCTGAATCATAATCGAACAGACGTACAGAAAGTAAATGCATTTCCAAAATATCAAAATGTTTACTTTCAAAATAAAAATCATGCATAGGGCTCAGAAAATATGGTCGCCCGCCCGTCGATGGCGCCATAACACAACATAACACCAGAAAGTTTCAAATCTCCGTATCCCCGTCACACATCATAACACAAGATAACGCCATACACAAGATAACACCAAATATAAGAGGAACCCGGCCCTCTAGCGAGGGGCTCGGCGAACCATAACACAAAGATAACACCGGAGTATAACAAAGTGCGCACGACAACAGAACCGGCCCGGGACTCGGCGAAAGATACAACAGAATGCACGAAGAGAGTCGTGAGTAACCATATGCATAAAATCATTATCGTAGACTCAAAAGATAAGTAAAATGACCATAATTGGAAATCGGAATAATAGTCATATCATATTTTTTCAAAAGTCATCAGGATTACAAAACAGAAGAGTCGCGGGACCCACGGACGGGTGTTGACCCGAGCCGGGCCCGCCTATGGAAAACATACTCGTCATACGCCATACAATCTCCTACGAACATATCGAGGCAATCCGAGCCTTTCTGTGAAAGTTACGGGCGTTCGTAGTTACAGAATTCTTTTAAAAACAAAACTTCTTATGCAACATTTGGAAATCAATTATTCCAAAGACATAAGGGCCAATATTTCATCATATCAAACATACGAATTCCAAGAAACGAATAAGAGTCATAAACATGCTCGGATTGCGAGAATCGAATTTCCTCGAGGCTCGTGTCATAGCCTATTTGTAACTAAGGCATGCCAAAAGAAGAAAGGATTGAGCTTTACATACCTCGATCGCTCTCAAGGCTACTCCAAACTCAAGCTAATGTCAACCTACGCCTCGGGCTCCCCAAGGTCTACAAATACGTCAACGGATATCAAATATTAGCTATAGCCATTTAGGCATTTAATTCCAAACTAACACTTAATTCTACGTAAATTTGGGCAACATTTCCCCCGTAAATAGGCCAACCCCGAGAATTTAACTCGGCCAAATCAACAACAACAACATCAACAACCAACCTAGCAACATCAATAATCAATTCAAAATGAATATAACATTAAACTCTCTTTTACATCATTCAACAACATTCATATATTCAATTCAACGGCTTACCTTCAAGCCAACATCAACGCTTATACATTCAAATACTAACCCGAACCCATACCAACAATATTCAAAGACATTTTAAACAATTCATACAACATTTCAAACATCCCAAATAATACTCCAACTCACCCGAAATTGCCCCAAACCCGAGAACCTCAACTATAACACATTCCTCATTTCCAAATCATGATTTGCATCAACCATCCACACTCTAACATTGTCATTCTCATAAATATACAAATTACATTAATTACACATGATTCTCCAAATCAGCCCATACAATTACAACATCAATCTTGAGTCATTAAACTCTCATTTCCAACATAGAATTCATAACGACAACATTCAAAACACTAATTAGAATTGATCCATTCATTGTCATATAATATGACCCATTTTCGGCCAACATTACACATACACATATTGATGATTCTCCTCCATTTCTTCACTCTACAACAATCAAAACATGCTAACTAGACTTTAATTCATTACTTCAACACAACACAACACACACACACACACGGCCATACACTACACACACGGCCTCAACTCCAACATGCCATATTTCATGAATTTCCTCCATTTTAACATACTACAACATGCATACATCATTCATAACACATAAAACATGATTAAATCTTACCTTTCTTCCTTCAACTTCACAACTAGCTAGGGTTAGCTAGGATGAAAACTAGCGGTTTGATCGCTCCAACAACACTTCCACGTTACTTAGGGACCTCCAATTAGTGGATTTGCATCAAAGAAATATTTTTGGGATGGCTAAAATTGGACTTGGTTTTTCTCCTCTTGGCCGAGAGCCTCTTGTTTGTTGTTCTTCAACTTCTTGTTTTTTTTTTTGCTAAGTGTAGAATGAGGATAGATGACTTAGAAGTCATCTTTTAAGCTTCCACAAAGATATTATACATGTGTCCATGGCCCACACACATGTGTTGGACCAATTAAATTTGTCCACAAAATGTGTGGGACCATTTCCCAAGATCACACGGCTACCATGGCCAAAATTGCATGATTTCCAACTTCCAATTATTCCACTTTTGGTCCCAAATTTTCCTAAATGTTCCATGCCAACAAATTCATGAACAACTTATGTCTTAAAATAAAATCGAAGGTCAAAAGTCCCGACTTTGTATCCCGGAATGGTTTTGTCCCTAACTTATCATAGTTAAACCGGATTGTCCCAATGTACAAAATACGGGATATAACATCCTCCCCCCCTTTAGAACATTCGTCCTCGAATGTTAGATTAACCTTACGGGATCTTATAAGCACTCGGGGGAGTTTCTTTTACAACTAACACAACAATTCATTTATCAAGCAACATAGTCAAGTAAGGGATTAGATTACCTGTAGGCACTGGAAACAAGTGAGGATACTTCTTCTTCATCTCCTCCTCAGCTTCCCAGGTCATTTCTTCCCGATTATTGTTCCGCCATAGCACTTTAACAGAAGCCACATCTTTATTCCGCAACTTTCTTACCTGACGATCCAATATGGCTATAGGTTGCTCTTCATAAGATAGCTCCTCTCCGTGACTCGGATATCATCTACAGAAATATTCGGAAGGGTCACCAATACATTTACGAAGCATAGAAACGTGGAATACCGGATGTATCGCTCCCAAATCACCGGCAGATCTAATTCATAGGCAACCTTGCCTATTTTACGAATAATCTGATAAGGCCCAATATATCTCGACTGAGCTTTCCTTTCTTGCCGAATCTCATAACACCTTTCATAGGTGACACTTTAAGGAATACCCAATCACCAATCTGAAACTCTAAATGTCGACGGCGATTATCTGCATATGATTTCTGTCGACTCTGGGTCGCTAATAACCTCTCCCGAATAAGCTTCACCTATCAACCGCCCGCCGGATCACATCCGGGCCAATCAACTTAGTCTCGCCAATATCAAACCAACCAATCGGTGACCCGCATTTCTCGCCATACAAAGCCTCATATGGTGCCATCTGAATACTGGAGTGGTAGCTGTTATTATAAGCAAATTCAACAAGCGGCAAATGATCATCCCAGCTACCCCTGAAATCAATAACACAGGCCCGCAACATATCTTTCAGCGTCTGAATAGTGCGCTCGGCCTGTCCGTCAGACTGAGGATGGAATGCTGTACTGAGACTCACCTGTGTCCCCAATCCTTCCTGAAATGATCTCCGTAAATTAGCCGTAAACCGGGCACCTCTCGTCGGAGATAATAGATATGGGAACTCCGTGAAGTCTCACAATCTCCTTAATATATAACCCGGCATAATCCTCACCGAATACGTAGTCCGGACCGGAGGAAATGGGCTGATTTTGTCAGCCGATCAACAATAACCCAAATGGAATCATACCTCCGTGGAGTGCGAGGTAAGCCTGTAATAAAGTCCATATTAATGATTTCCCACTTCCACGACGGTATCTCCATCTCCTGTAATAATCCACCGGGCTTCTGATGCTCGATCTTAACCCGCTGGCACTTTGGGCACTGAGCGACGAACTCTGCTATATCTCTTTTCATACCATCCCGCCAGTATAAACATCTGAGATCATGATACATCTTCGTCGACCCCGGGTGAACGGAATAACGGGCATAATGTGCCTCGCCCATAACCTGTCGCCGCAGCCCTGCAACATCAGGTACACATAATCTGCCCCTGTGTAATAATACTCCATCGGATGTAATCTCGAACGGGGTCTTTTCCTTCTCAAGGGTTGTGTCTCTGTACTGTGCCAGAACAGGATCCTCATACTGACGCCGCTTGATCTCTTCCGTAATAGAGGATTCAAAGAATTCCTCGAACAGAAACCCCAATATCTCCAAATCAGCCAAGCGGACTCCAAGACTAGCCAACTGATGGATCTCGCGAACCATTTCTTTCCTCTCGATGGCACGTCCGCTAGACTGCCCATAGACTTACGGCTGAGTGCATCTCGCCACAACATTAGCTTTCCCCGGATGGTATAGAATATCAACATCATAATCTTTCAAAGAACTCTAACCACCTCCTCTCGCCGCAAGTTCAGCTCCTTCTCGCTTAAAGATGTACCGGAGGCTCTTATGATCCGTATAAATATCAACGTGAACACCATATAAATAATGTCTCCACATCTTCAAAGCATGAATCACCGCGGCTAGCTCCAAATCGTGAGTAGGATAATTTCTCTCGTGCTTTCGAGCCGCCGGAAGCATAAGCTATAACTCGCCGTGCCGCATCAACACACACCCCAAACCAATACCGAGGCATCACAATAAATCACATACCCGTCCGGTCCCTCGGGAAGAGTCGACCGGAGCCGTAGTCAACTTCTCTTTCAAAGAATCGGAAGCTACGCTCGCAAGCATCGTCCACCGGAACTTAGCTCCCTTCGAGTCACCTTTGTCAAAGGCGCCGAAATCGAAGCAAACTTCTCTACGAATCTCCGTAATAACCGGCCAATCCCGAAAGCTACGCACCTCGCAGGTGTCGTAGGTCTAGGCCAATTCTTTACGGCCTCAATCTTCCGGGTATCCACCCGATGCCATCGCTCCAATAATATGCCCCGTAAATGCCACCGAAGTCGCCCGTAATTCACATTTAGAAAATTTAGCATATAATTTCGGTGCCGAGTACGCCAAGTACCGTCCTCAAATGATCCGCATGTTCTCGCTTCGATCGTGAATAAACCAGATGTCATCAATAAATACTATCACGAACATATCTAAGAACGGTCCGAATACCCGATTCATCGTGTCCATAAATACGGCCGGAGCATTAGTCACCCAAAAGACATCACTCGAATTCATAATGCCCATATCGGGTCCCGAATGCCGTCTTAGGAATATCGGCCTCTCGTACCCGTACCCGATGATAGCCGACCGCAGTCTATCTTCGAGAAACACCCGGCACCCCGCAACCGATCAAACAAATCATCAATCCCGGGGAGGGGGTATTTATTCTTGATGGTTACCTTATTCACCGCCGTAATCAATGCACATCCGCAGCCGACCCATCCTTCTTTCTCACAAACAATACCGCGCTCCCTGGGTGATGTACCGGGCCTAATAAAGCCCTTCTCTAATAAATCTCTCAGCTGCTCTTTCAATTCCTTCAATTCCGCAGGTGCCATTCTGTACGGAGGAATAGAGATAGGCTGAGTATCTGGCAGCAGATCAATAGCGAACTCTATCTCCCGCTCGGGGGGAAGACCCGGAAGCTCATCTGGGAATACATCTAGAAATTCATTAACCACAAGGACTGACTGAAGAGTCGGAGCCTCTGCTTCTAAATCGTGAACACGAACCAGATGATAAATATAGCCCTTTCTGATCATTTTTCTTGCCTTGAGGTATGAAATAAACTTACCCCTCGGCGATGTTGTATTACCTGCCCACTCTATAACTGGTTCCCCTGGAAATTGGAAACGGACTATCTTCTTTTGACAATCAACATTAGCATAACAAGAAGCTAGCCAATCCATACCCATAATCACATCGAACTCGCCATATCTAACTCTACCATCCGCCTTAGTGCAAATGTCACAAACAATTACCGAACAATCTCTATAAACCCGCTCGGCTATAATGTAATCCCCTACCGGTGTAGCTACCTCAAAAGGCTCTATCGGTTCGATTCTATCCCAATTTTATTAGCAACAAGGGGAGAAATATATGATAAGTAGAGCCGGATCAATCAATGCATATACATCTCGAGAGAAGACCGAATATACCCGTAACAACATTAGGCGACGCCTCCCGGTCCCGTCGGCCGGCCAATGCATATATGCGGTTCGAAGGACCGCTAGAACCGGAACTCCGCCACGACCTCTCGCCGCGGCCCGCCGGTGCCGGCATACCTCGCCCCGCCAGGCGCATAGCTACTGAGGATGAAGATGAACCACCGGCTGACCCGGTAGGCTGAGCTGCGCTACCTGCACCACCCCTAACCGGGCAATCTCTCATCAGATGGCCCTGACGGCCACAAGTAAAACACGCACCGGTGGCACGAAAACACTCTCCAGGGTGCTGCCTCCCACAGTGAGGACACGGAGGTCTGGGTGGTCTCATCTGACTACTGGAACCTCTGTCCAACTGTGAGCCTGAAACCCTGGAGCTCTGGCCTGCCCCTGAATATCCTGCACCCTCTGATCTCCCCCGGCGAACCGCGGGGGTGTGCCCCGTGGCCGGCCGGGGAGGATATCCGCCCGCCGCCGCCGAGGCCGCCGCCTCGAAAATCCCCGAATACCCAGCCGGATCTAGCCCTCTCGGGCCGGCCCCTATCATAAGCCCTATCGGCCGACGCCCTCTCGCCGGTCCTCCATACCCCGGGCGTGTGCCCGGACACGGCAATATCCATACCGGGCCGGGCCGCCATCACCAAACAACTATCGACCAAATAGCCGATCTAGCCCCATCACATACCGGCATCCGGTCCGGTCCATATCGCCCACATAAGCGGACGCATATCCGGCCGAGTCAAACTCCAAACCGTACTCCCGACGGTCCTCGCCCTCTCGTCGTCAACAAAGCAGAATCGTCTACTCGGCTCGCCGTAGCTCGGGAGGCAGAAAATGGGCAAGAAAGGCCTCGCAAACTCGCCCCATACGGCCGGAGGGGCACCCTCACCTCTCGGACAATACCCAGACTCATACCAATTTGCGGCTACATCCCGCAACCGGTATGATGCCATCTCACCGTACTCGATATCGGTCGCCTTAATCAACCGTAATGTACGCAAGATCCGTCCGATAAACTCCGAGGGTCCTCCGCGGGCTTCGACCCGAAAAACTCGGTGGATTACATGTCGAAACTCACGGCCCTCGAACCGTCACGTCGGTCCGCCCGATCACCCCTACTCCATGCCGTGGGCCTCGCCCCCGCTACCAATCGGGTCAATAACCGTACCGCCTCTCGCATAGCCCCATCATCCGCCCCCGGGCCGGGGAGCCGGGAGGCGCTCGGCACTCGAACCTCGGGAGCCGGCGGTGGAGCCGCCCGCACCGCACTGCCGCCGCTCCAAGCCCCTCTCGATACCGGTGGTGTAGCCGAACCGGGCCGTCGGGGCACAATATCCGCACAGGTGCTCGCACGGGCCCTAGTAACTCGCGGGCCCGGCTGGTCTCACCAGCCGCTGTAGACTTGCCCTTCTGGGCAGCTGTGGCCTTCCTCGGAGGCATCGCTGAAAACATAACATTTCGTCAGAGAAGAGTCATCCTGATAACACAACTCTATCGCACGATCTAAGATCAGAAGGAAAGATAACATCCTAAATGTCCTGTAGCCTCCTGTTTATAGATGTGGTGCACAACACACCGATAAACAAGACTCTACTAGACACGGTCTGTAGACATTCCGAGGACGAACTGCTCTGATACCACTTCTGTCACGACCCAACCCCGTAGGCCGTGACTAGTGCCCGAGCTGGGCACCCAAACACATTCATAAATCCGAATCACAAACAGATAGCTTATACGTACACAAATATCAAACGCTGTCTCAGATTATATCAAACTGTCTCAAACACATCTCAAACACAACCATATATATATCAGAAGCCGGCAAGGCTATCAAATGGCGCAACGGCCCAAAACATATACAAATGCAAGCCGACAAGGTCGCCACGGCGAACGGGATCGCCGTAACATATAACATACAAACACACTCGTACGTAATAGGCCTAACCCACATACATGTCCACGTACTCTAAACAGACAAACAATCATATGACGGGACAGGGCCCCGCCGTACCCCCGAACAAACCAATACATATGCAACGAACGAATATATACCAAAATGTGGCTCCGAAATAAGGGAGCACTCCAAACAAGCGAAAAGGGTGTCCTAGATCGGCGGATCACCAACCGTGCGTCCGTACCGCGGCATGAAACGCAGCCCCCGAAGAAAGGGGGTCAGTACGAAATATGTACTGAGTATGCAAAGCAGAAGATATAGTAAACAAATCTGAGTCATAATCGAAATAGAAGTACAGAAAGTAAATGCATTTCCAAAATATCAAAATGTTTATTTTCAAAATACAAATCATGCATAGGGCTCGTAAAATATGGTCGCCCGCCCGTCGATGGCGCCATAACACAAGATAACACCAGAAAGTTTCAAATCTCCGTATCCCCGTCACACATCATAACACAAAGATAACGCCATACACAAGATAACACCAAATATAAGCGGAACCCGGCCCTCTAGCGAGGGGCTCGGCGAACCATAACACAAGATAACACCGGAGTATAACAAAGTGCGCACGACAACGTAACCGGCCCGGACTCGGCGAAAGATACAACGTAATGCACGAGCGAGTCGTGAGTAACCATATGTATAAAATCATTATCATAGACTCAAAAGATAAGTAAAATGACCATACTTGAAAATCGGAATAATAGTCAAACCAAATTCTTTCAAAAGTCATCGATTACAAAAAGAAGAGTCGCGGGACCCACGGACGGGTGTTGACCCGAGCCGGGCCCGCCTATGGAAAACATACTCATCATACGCCATACAATCTCCTACGAACATATCGAGGCAATCCGAGCCTTTCTGTGAAAGATACGGGCGTTCGTAGTTACGGAATTCTTTAAAAACAAAACTTTTTATGCAACATTTGAAAATCAAATATTCCAAAGACATAAGGGCCAATATTTCATCATATCAAACATACGAATTCCAAGAAACAAATAAGAGTCATAAACATGCTCGGATTGCGAGAATAGAATTTCCTCGAGGCTCGTGTCATAGCCTATTTGTAACTAAGGCATGCCAAAAGAAGAAAGGATTGAGCTTTACATACCTCGAACGCTCTCAAAGCTACTCCAAACTCAAGCTAATGCCAACCTACGCCTCGGGCTCCCCAAGGTCTACAAATACGTCATAATATGCCAAACATTAGCTATAGGCATTTAGGCATTTAATTCCAAACTAACACTTAATTCTACAAAATTTTGGGCAAAGATTTCCCCCGTAAATAGGCCAACCCCGAGAATTTAACTCGGCCAAATCAACAACAACAACATCAACAACCAACCTAGCAACATCAATAATCAATCCAAAAGCAATATAACATTAGTAACTCTTTTACATCATTCAACAACATTCATTATATTCAATTCAACGGCTTACCTTCAAGCCAACATCAACGCTTATACATTCAAATACTAACCCGAACCCATACCAACAATATTCAAAGACATTTTAAACAATTCATACAACATTTCAAACATCCCAAATAATACTCCAACTCACCCGAAAACAGCCCCAAACCCGAGAACCTCAACTATAACACATTCCTCATTTCCAAATCATGTTTTGCACCAACAATCCACACTCTAACAATGTCATTCTCTTAAATATAAAAATTACATTAAATACACATAATTCTCCAAATCAGCCCATACAATTACAACATCAATCTTGAGTCATTAAACTCTCATTTCCAACATAGAATTCATAACGACAACATTCAAAACACTAATTAGAATTGATCCATTCATTGTCATATAATATGACCCATTTTCGGCCAACATTACACATACACATATTGATGATTCTCATTCATTTCTTCACTCTACAACAATCAAAACATGCTAACTAGACTTTAATTCATTACTTCAACACAACACAACACACACACCTACACGGCCATACACTACACACACGGCCTCAACTCCAACATGCCATATTTCATGAATTTCCTCCATTTTAACATACTACAACATGCATACATCATTCATAACACATAAAACATGATTAAATCTTACCTTTCTTCCTTCAACTTCACAACTAGCTAGGGTTAGCTAGGATGAAAACTAGCGGTTTGATCGCTCCAACAACACTTCCACGTTACTTAGGGACCTCCAATTAGTGGATTTGCACCAAAGAAATATTTTTGGGATGGCTAAAATTGGACTTGGTTTTTCTCCCTCTTGGCCGAGAGCCTCTTGTTGTTGTTCTTCAACTTCTTATTTTTTTTCTAAGTATAGAATGAGGATAGATGACTTAGAAGTCATCTTTTAAGCTTCCACAAAGGTTATACATGTGTCCATGGCCCACACACATGTGTTGGACCAATTAAATTTGTCCACAAAATGTGTGGGACCATTTCCAAGGTCACACGGCCAAAGGGCCAAAGATTGCATGATTTCCAGTATCCCGAAATGATTTTGTCCCTAACTTATCATAGTTTAACCGGATTGTCCCAATGTACCAAATACGGGATATAACAAATATGAGCCGACAAGGCTAAGAGACATCTAGCTATACAAAACTGTCTACGAGCCTCTAGAAAGAGTATGTAACATCATAAAGATGGGACAGGGCCCCGTCATGCCCATATAAGTACACAAAAGATTAGTACTAACAACTGCAACTCCGAACCAAATGGACCTCCTCTAAGTAGTCTCTGGATAAGCAGACTAAGGATTAAGTCTATCTCTCTATCCACCTGCAGGCATCACGCAACATCCACAAACAAAAAGGACGTCAGTACGAATAATCTACTGAGTATATAAGGCATGAGCAATAACATAACAGGGATATGAAAGGTAACATTAGATAGACGAGCCATGAGATAGGAGGGCCATTTATACCTCTAGTGACGTTCATCATATTTACTTACCCTTTCTCTAACGAATACCTTCTATTACTTACACATATATATATAGTAGTACCATACCTGACCTTGTTAGTTCGGTGTCTTGCATACTCAACCACATATAAGGATCGGTGTTATGCATGCTCAGCCCTGCCAATGCTCAGTGTTATCCGTACTCAACTGCTGTGGTGCGCGCGGAATAGCTATCATAACCGGCCATATAAGCTCAGTGTTCTTAATAGTCATACATATACATATACCCATAGAAATACATAATTGTCATCAACATCATTATCATCACTAAATCATTCCTTAGAGGGTCAACTATCATAGAATGGGACCAATGGTATCATGAGAGTATCAAGACCGATGAGCTTTAGCAGTTCTAGAAATGGTGTCATCATGGAAGACATTATGGATTTCACAAACGGGTATACAACGATAGAATCATGCCTTAAGAAAGAAGGTTTAGCCTTACATACCTTTATTTCTTCTTAACTACTTAACGTTCACCTCCGAAGCCCGAGGAATCTACATTCAAGAGGGTTCATACCAAGGTTAGGCTTCAAAGGCACCCTTATGTTCAAACTAGTATAATTCGTACGCTAGCGAAAATTGGGCAGCATTTCCCCTATTTCATCTACTTCCACCAAATTCCAAAACAACTCCCAACAACAATGACATTATTAACAATACCATAATCAAGAGATTCTACTCAAATTAGGCATTATTTAATCCCCAAAACTCCTTTTCAAGATCATTCATAACAATAGCTACAACACAACACCATATATACTTACATACAATACTTCCTCAACATCCTTAATATCATCCACATCAAGATTATACTCATAGCATGACAAGAATCACAATTCAAGTTAACCTATAGCTCACAACATCCTTAAGTTCATGCTTGAACTCTATTTTCACTTTTCTTCCATCAACCAAATGGTATAAAAATCAAATAACCTTAACCATATGAAAAAGATGTCAAATATTACTTGAATAACTCAAGATCAAGTCTTGGATCAACTTACTCCACTAAGGTGAAGTCTCCAACATCAAAACCATAGGAAATCTTGAGTTCCACAAACCCTAGCAAGCTTCTTCGCTCTTTAATCTCTTGATTCTCTTAGATTTGGCTTAGATTAGTTTATGGACTTGGAGAGCCCTAAGATCTATTTTGGGGGAAATAATGAGCTCAAATGAGGTGAAATGAAATATACAAAGAGACTTAAAAACCCGTCGGACAATCCTACGCCCACTTTGACGGACCATCAAAATTCCTATGGTCCATCAAAATGCTCCGTCAAATAGACCAGCCAAACATGGCTCACTGTGACTATTATACGATGGTGCTCCACCATTTGACGGGCCGTCAAATGTTATACGATCCACAAATGGTCCGTCAAAGTGCCATCTCCCGATAAGTTGCTCCTTTCGATTCGTTTGACTCTCAATCCTTATGGAACCGTCTTGGCACTTGTGTAACACTTTGTTAACCATCTAAGGGACCCTATAGCTTCTCCCCAAGTCATTACCAAACAAAGTACAACTCAATTGTCTCGAAATTATCCCTAACATGGCTTACATTCAACTTCCCTCGACGAACTCAATTCCACCGATTTATATGACTTCAAAAACTTATGGTACACGCTTAAAGTTATCAAATACCCTCGTTAATCTAATAAGGAATTCATGTCCACTTTAGGCTTACGTTAGTCTACTCATAATGCAACAACCGAAACTCCGAGATGTAACAGAGTTGTGAGAAGAATCTCCTGAATTAACTTGAACTTGTCCAAAGAATCCCGTAACAAGTCTGTACTCCAAGGCCTAACCTTAAACACATCGAACCAATGAATCAAAGAACAATATCTCTAACCATACAATGCCTCAAATGGTGCTATCTAAATGCTCGAATGGTAACTATTATTGTAAGAAAAATCCTCCATAGGCAAGAAATGATCCCAATGACCACCAAAAATCGATAACATAGGCCCCTAACATATCCTCAAGCACTTATGAGTTTCAGATGGATTTGGGTTATTGCGCGCTCATATTTGATTTTTCGATATTGTTTTTTTGGCATAAAGGTTACTATATAGAGAAAATGAGCTCCTAATTGTTTTTTGATTAAACCATTAGATACGTGTTGTGATTACGCAACCATAGTAAAAAAGAAACATCGAATTTTGACATCGTATGAGGGAGTTATGGTCATTTTTGAGTCAGAACAGATTGTTGGTGCTATTTCATCGTATTCGAGAAGTGGAGTTCGCATCTGCCACCCTGCATGTGCGAAAAATTGTCCACATATGAGTAAATGCCACGTGGTAGTCCTCAGGTACGAGATTTTGGTTGCGAAATTAGAAACTGTTGTGTTAAAACTTCAGCCTTCATCCATTTTGTATTTTCATCATATCTTGAGTTCTAGGACTCCTCTTTGGGTGATTTTTGTAACATTTTTCTCATTTTGAAGAGAGGGTATGGTCCTTGCCTTTATGGTGTTTCCCTACGATTACTTTCATTGTTTATAATTTTTATCCGTGTTTGGATGGTAGAAATTTGGATTTTGAGCCCTAATGTTGAGAAATGGTAATTCCTTTAATTGGAGGTCGATTCATGGTTGGTTTTGGTTGATCTTCTGGGTTTAAAACCTACAGGTTATGGGTAAATTAATTTTCCAATAAAATTCCAATTTTTCCCTTAGGGCTCAAGCTTACCTTTTTGGGCTTGTCTTTGGATTTCGAACTAAAGTATATCAATATAGATATCAGTGGATTCATTTAACCTCTTAAAGTACTATTTTAACTAAATTGAAATTGTTTGGTGAATTTGGACTCAAAGATAGCTTCCAGAAGACATAATCTTCATGCTCGAATCGAGATTGGAATCTTTTAGAAGTATTGAGCAAAGGAAAGTTTGTCTGTTAGCTTGTGGACTTCATGTCTGAGAAGTTGAGACCTTACTTGACTCTATTTAAATTGTGTAGTTGGTAAAATTGACTAATAATGAAGAAGTGATGAGGGGATCTCATACTTGTGAGGTGACAAGAATTTGTACTAGGTACTTGTGCCATGCTATGGGAAATTGTATAGTATTGAACTGTTTACTTTCATTGCTGGAATGCCAAGCATATGAGCATTAGCTACTAGGTTAGATCAATTGATGTGAATTATGATATGAGATATGAAATCTCCTATTTGATGCTTTTACATTTTATGCATGTCTTATTTGTTTATTACTTGTTCTCATCACTCCATAACACTCGTTTAAGGATGAAAAAGAGCTAAGATTGAGCCTTTTACTTTATAGACTTGTTTCTTATTATGTGCACGTCATATTCATGCTTTAATGTGGTATCGCATGCATATTACAGTTGAGGATACATATGTGATGTCCATTGGGAAATGGTTACGGACGGAGTGATCCGAATGATAAAATGAGCCGAATTGGCAAAAGATAGGTAAATTTAGCCGAATTGGCTAAGTGTTGAGATTGAAACGTAAATTGTTGAGAACCTGGTGGGATTTGGTTTCGGGTGGTGTACGGACCTCGTGAGTCCTTAATGGGTCAAGTATTCCATATTACAGAGTGTGTGTATGCCGGTGATGGAAGGCCTTTGCATTGCATTTGAATATCATATCATTCATTGATTATATATTGGTTGATTTACTCGAAATATTGATTGAAATGTGCTTATCTCACTTAATTGACTATTTGAGTACTTGTTGATTTGAGTGGTATCCATATCTATATGTTGATTTATAATTATGCCTCAATGAACTAACGATGGTTAAGTGTGGAAATAATCGTTCGGAAGACCAACCCTCGCCACCATTTTAGTTTAGGGCCTGCTGATAATGCTGTTGAGTACAGCTTGATTTCCCGTACTCTCTCTAGACTTGTTGCACCTTTCGTGTGCAGAGTTTGTCCCTAGTTCTAGTAGAGTACGAGGATTCACTAAGCGTTGAGGTGACTGTTTAGAGGATTCAGGGTGAGGTGCTGGCTGATCAACGACACCGAAATTCATTTACTTTACTTTTTTCTTGTCTTTTGCATTCTTAGACAGCTATTCGGGATGATTATTCAAACTTGTACTTATTATTCTAGTAGTTCTTGTACTTGTGACACTAGATTTTTGTTGGTTGTACTTATTCCGCATATTTTTTTTTAATTATGAGAACTTAGTTCATGACTTGAAATGACCTTACTTTATTCTTTTCGTATAATATACTTGTTAAAACTTGGCTTAATCGGTTGCAGATAGGTCGCCTTCACGGTGTGGTTAGGTCACTTCATAACTTTGTAACTAGGCTCGTGACAAATTGGAATCAGAGCTTTAGGTTCAACGGTCTCATAAGTACAAGAGCAATGTCTAGTAGAGTCTTGCTGATCGATACGTAAACGTCCATACCTATCCTCAAGAGGCTATAGGACACTTAGGAAAATTGTATTTTTTGATTCCTTATCGTCCGTATCTTGGTTCAACTTGAGATCTAAACCTTGTTGTTTCATTCTCCCTCCATCACTGGTGAGGACGCATTCTCCAATTTGCACACGAGTAGCTTGATGTGACGTCATTGGGGTATGGTATGATATGTGTCACCTTGATGAGGACCCGTGACCAAGTTTAGATTACAGCTATGACTTGTCAGTTGAGTGGGGCTGTGATTAAGAAATGGTGGTGATGATATAAAGGGTTGCATAATTGACATGTCTTCAACAATTAGTATATTAGATGTCAAGGAGGTGTATCTATGGTATAGCAAGTGATGTGAAGAGAGTTAGCGATTTGAATTTGTACGGTTAGCAAAATAACCAGTTTATATGTGTGGTGACTTTGAAGACTACACTTGAGGAGGTTTGGCATATCAAAAGTGATTTGCTCAAGGTGAGATTGGAGCGGTATATCCTTTCATGTCACCCAGATTTATTACAATGATTTATGACACAAGGGTATCAATGGCAAGTCAACAATTTGGTAATGGAATAGTCCAGATACTGAGATTTTGAGGACAAGTGTGAGCTGTAGAGTAACAATTGATCAAATAAGAAGATAGTAACCATGGTAAGGTTGTGAATAGAAGTTTTTAAAGGACAAAGGCATGAAAGGTAATCCTTAGTGAGGGGGTTTGAGGTGGTATGACTTGTTATGCGATTCGTACGAAGAGTTCAGTTTTTAGCCAACAGAGTTGAGATGTACTGCATAGAAATCGAATAGTTCAAGTTTGGTGACACGACAGTCACAATGGTAGAGTGTTCATCTGATGGGAGCACGAGGTGTGCTAATTCTAATATTACATGGGGCTATGAAAAGCTAAGTTGAGCCTCCACATTGCTCCATTTTGGTCTTCTGTAAATACAAAGAACAACATACCTAGTGAAACTCGACAAAGTGGGGTCTGGGAGAGTAGAGTATGCTTAGATCTTACCTCTACCACTGGGAGATAGATAGACTGTTCCCCGAAGACCCTTGGCACAAGAAAAAGCAATTCAAAGCAGCTACGAAAAGGAAATAATGAAAGTGAATAAGCCATAAAAGAGTAGTCTGAAAAAAGGAGCAGTAGCTATCACAAATAAATAAGATAATTGAAGTACAAGAAACAAGAGATAGTAGCAGAAACCAAAGGACAAGAAACTACAAAAGCAATACTACGACCAGAGACAGATCCAGGTTTTGAAGTATATGGTTTCCTAGTGATCTCGAATTAAAAAAAAAAGTTATTATAAAGTGTCCAAGGGAATTCGAACCCTCATTAGAAGGGGCATCATAGTTGTAGCAGCTTTACTTTCTTCCACCAGACCAGGTACTTACTTTGTTAATGGGTTCCCAACAAATATTTCTTATATCTTTAATGCATTTCTCAACATAAATACAAAATCTACGCAAAAGTGACTGGGTTCTCGGGAACCCCCACCATATCCTCTGGATCCGCCTTGACTACGACTACTAGTATAAAAGGATAAGTGGGACACACTCAACTACCTCCTAATATGTATCCTCCATAACCTCCTATCTAAGGTCATATCCTCAGTAAGCTGGAACTGTACCATGTCCTGTCTAATCACCTCTTCCCAATGCTTCTTCAGCCTATCTCTATCTCTCATGAAATCGTCCATAGCCAACCTCTCACACCTCCGCACTGGGGCATCCGTGCATCTCCTCTTCACATGCCTGAACCATCTCAGTCTCGCTTCCCACATCTTGTCCTCCACTAAGGCCACTTCCACCTTATCCCGAATATTAGAAAAATATAAAACACTGTTTATCGTACAATAATCACTAAACATCGTAAATAAAATACTTCATGTCAGAAAATCCATCAGGATAGTAATTATAATTCTTCACCACCATCTTTCATATAAAAGTTACAATTAGGCATTACATGGCCCTGAAAGTCAACTAAATAATATAGTGTAGAGAGAAAATATTATGTGTGCACTCAATTTATTCATGTTACATGTAATTATAATGTTTCACCACCCAAATGTTTGCGCATGTGTGATTTTTTCCAGCTGTCATCTTCATGAATTATTGCAAACATTACTTTTCCTTGTTTGTTAAATGGTGTAAGTTTCATACTTTTCAAAAGAATCTTTGAGAGCCATATCTTCCTGGAAGGTCATGGACCTTGATGCATATTTGGCTCATCTTATTGAGGAGCTCTCAAACATATCAAACCAATATCACAAACCAAAAAGAATCACAGAAAAATAGAACAACCCCAGTAGAAAATAAATAATATCACTACCATGTACATAATATTATTGGAAAAAAAAATGAACATAATACCATGTACAAATTTATTTGAATGAATAAATTAAACATGAAAGATTACTTGAAACTTCCTTTCTTTTGAATGGCCAGGGTACCAAGCCTCACTTCCACGCCAGTCTTATGCAGTTGGTCATTGAACTTGTACTCCAAGTACTCTGTCTTGGTCCTACTCAGCTTGAACCTTTTACACTATTATATTAGTAAAAGGTAAACCTCCTTTATGCCAACCACTAATTATCTCACGTTTAAAATATGCTTGGAATAGGGACTAGGATGGATGTTCGATTGTTTCATGCATTTCATCCCCCATAATCAGGTCAACTATTGGCTATTTCAGAATATTATGTGTAGAATTAAAAAAAAAATTGCCTCGTGATCTGTCACTTCCCCTCCTAGTTTAAAATCCAAAATTGATGGACCGTTAATTCAAATGATTCTTTTTCGTTTGTTAAATTAAGTAGGGAATAACTGTACTCCAAAATAATTAAAACCTTTAGAGTTATCAAATTATTGGATACTTTTAATGCTTTTGCTCATTGCCAAACTTAACTTTCTATTTTAGAAAAAAGGTTACTTGCTCTGGCTAGGCTTGTCGTCAGGTTTGACTAGAAAGCCAGAAGGCATGGCCATAATTTTCTTTGTTTTGGCAGCTTATGTTTGATTTTTGGACGGTCTTTCGGAGAGTTGATTCTCACTTCACTCAAGCACAACCCTCTTTCTGGAAACACTCTAGTGGACTGAAAATGGCACTTTCATTTGGAATACAAACACAAAAGGAAAAACTGTTTCAAGCTTCAACTTGACAATGATGGGAAATCTTGTCCTCTTTGGAAAAAGTAATGATACCATATGACAGCGTTTGATCATCCAACAGACTCTTTGGTTCCCGGACAAATAGTGGTTCCTGGACAGAAGTTGATATCTAGCATATTAGAAACAAACTAGAATAAATATTTCTTCACATTTAAAGTTCAATGTTTTGGCCTTTTTGCACACATTGAGTCAAATCCACGCGAATTCTATTTCTCAATCTTGTTGTGGATAAATCTTTCCTATTTTCTGGACTAAGCGACTTTGTGAAAGTGAGGTTTCTAGAGGGATATTATCCAGAGCCCAGAGATTTTCACAAGACCGATGGTTCAATAAAAATATTTATTCTTTTTTAAAATTGCATAAATAGTTAAATACATAAGTAAGTTATATAAATTATATTTTATAAAGTATATTTTAATAATGTAAGTGTTTTGATTTTAAAATATAGGGAGTGTACTGGAATATGAGTCACATTACAAGGGTATTTATGAAACGGCCCAAACCTGGGCCTGGATGTAACGTGACACTCGGTGCCTGATTACATGCTATCGAGTGAATCACATGTCTTGCTGAATCAACATTGGACATGTACTGAGGGAAAATTTAAGTTAAAACATGAATGGTCTGATTAAAACATGTGATCCATCATAATAATACTGAAAATACTAGTTTAACGTGAGTGTGGAAAATAGTCTGCAAACATAGTTGTGTAGCCCAAACATATAACCGAATACCTAACACGAGATGCGGCGTGTAGAGTCTAAAAATACTGAACTTTTGCTTGGACAACGTCCTCAGCATACCTGACTATCTAACATGACATGACTACTAGAAAGTAAAAATAATGCCCCAAAATAAGTGGGGCTCACCAACTACCTGATATGATGACGTCCTAACTTGCAAATATGTCATCCTATAAATCAATGCTTGCATCATAAAATGCAGGCCCCGAGCAAAAAGGTACGTAAGTACATTTGAATTATACTAGTATGTAAAACCACTGAAAGAATAAATAGTTTTGGGGTGCTCGGGGAATGCGCAACCCAAAACACTAAACATGGAACAATATGGAACTAAAACTAAAACATACTGATAGCTGAATTGAACAACAAAAGTATAGTAGTAGGTACTTCTGTTCTAAATATGAAATCACCTTTTATAACTAAATTAGTAATCTCTGGCCTTGGCAAAGTATAAGTACACAAGTCTATGGCCTCGGCTAAGTAAGTGCGTCTTCATGGCCTCGGTCAAGTATACGTATACATAAGACTGTGACCTCAGGAAAAGATACATGTGTTCAATGTTCAACAATTTATATTAAGGAACTGAGAATCATACTATAATGCATAACAATGGAATATTGACCATTTCGATCTTGAGACATGTGTGCATGGGCTGGTTATGGAGTTTAAGGCACTAACTATTCATAAGCATACTAAGTTTTCATAACTGAGCCTCAAGGGATATCAAACACGAGTCTATACAAATTACATACTGAGTTCACAATATTCATGACGATAATCATGAATAACTAAAAAACTATATTCTCAAAGGATAGAAGTTCTGACATTTCATGAACTAGGGCATAATCTTTGTCGTTGATGTAATTCGTAGGAATCACAAAGAAAGAGGCGTGCGGAAGATCAATAACATTCCCACACGTAGAGAGTTAGCCTTACATACCTATAAACATTCCAAATCCAATGAAATATTACTTTGGAAATCCAATGTTTCTGTTTAAGAATCATATATTTAGTGCTAGGATTGATTAAGAATCAAAGAGATGTTCTTACCTTGGTGTGGGGATTTGAGAGGAGAGAAAAATGGTCCTTGAGGGTTTTTCTACTAAGTTGGAATGTCTGACAAATGAAATTTCAAGTTAAGTGTTGAATTTATTGGACGTGGCTTTAGGCCTGCCTGGCTTGCTGAGAGAGCTCCAAAGCAAGGTCATGCCTCGCTTTGGGCCTTGCTAAGTGAGCATTCAGTTTGCATTGGGGGCTTACCAAGCGAGATTTAGTAAAATACGCATAACCTCTTGTATAGAGATCCATTTTGAGCTCCACCTTATATGGATGAAAAGTTATTTCAAAGGGCTACACTTTAATGAAGGAAGCTTTCCCCGATTCCTCATAGATTTTTCCATATACTCGCTTTAAGTTAGGCCTTGTGCAAACTTGAAAACAAGCTCCTTAGAGTAGCTTCCGACTTTACTTTGTCCTAAGACTCTTTTTATGCCTTGATCAAGTTTTAAAACCCTTTCTAAACTCATCATATTAGTTCAATTATACCTTCATCTTACGAGTCCAACCTTATCTAGAAAGTATGGGTTGTTACATCTCCCCCTTGGAATTATTCGTCCTCAAATGATGGTCGTGGCTTGAAGTGGGACTAACTCTGGAATTCTACAAAGTTTTTGATAGAGTTTCCTTTGTAGATAGGACTATTCCAAGATTTCTCAAACATATGCCAGCTAACCAGAGCACAACACAAGCCCCACAGGGCATTATAATTTGCATAACATGAAACATATACATGAATACTGGATTGTCATGGATACAAGAATACTGAGTTGAAATGGATACATGAATTCTACTTGAATGGATATCTGAATACTGAACTAGCATGAATATTTGAGTACTGAACTGACATATATAGCTGTGTATTGAACTAACATGAAAATCTGAGCATTAAACTAAAATTAATATCTGTAACGACCCGTTAGGTCATTTTGGTTGCTTTCGTATTTTGCCTATTTTCCCTTGCGTAACTTCCCTTTTGCTTATTTTTGAAATTTCCTAAATTGGGCAACCTTTAAGTGTTAGGTTGACTTTAGGCATCTTCAGGGGTAATTTCATCTTTTGGAATTTTCGTCAGTTCCATTAGCTTCGGAACGTGGAATATAGGCTGTTTGAGTGTTTGATTCAGTTCCTGGGGGAATTTTGGTCTTTTGGTTAGAGAGTTTGTTTTTGCCCGTTCGGGGTTGACTTGGTCAATAAGACCTCTTTTGGGAATTTTGAGAGTGCAAGTGAGTTCGTAGCGCGTTTTTATATGCGTCTGCATATTTGGTTTGTCTAGGGGAGGTTCCGGGAGAGTCTCGAAATTTCGGGGGTTGAGAGTTAAAAATCATTTTTTTTTAATTTCTGGTGTATGTGCAGGTACGAAAGGGTCCCGCCTCTATGGATACGCTCCAGCGAGTGGAGACTCGCAAGAGCGAGACTTTGTGGATTGGTCACTGTCCACCCCTGTGATGATTTTCTTGTAGAAGCGCGTGTTCCATAGCGAGCTTCGAGATATTTTTTGGGGTTCATCGACGCGAGGTTTGTTCCGTCGGTGCGAGTTCTCTGGGGCGAACTTAAGTGCGCAGGTGCACAAATCGCTGAACAGAATGTGGTCTTTGGTGTGTTCTTCCTTTAGAATCTCATTCGAAGACACCTAAGTTTGAGAATATTATTGGAGGAGAATTGAAGGCATTTCAAAGAGGAATCATTGGGTAAGTGTCCTAACTTGGTTTTATGATTATTTAGAGCCTTAATCCATGCTTAGAATGTTAAAATTAAGAGATTTGTGGAAAGGTTTTGGGAATTCAAATGGATGATTTTTGAATTTGTATATAATTTTTGGTATATAAGCTGAAACATAAGGATCATGATTTTAGGCTCAATTTACTATTTGGCCCTTTTGGGTTCCAAATCCTAATTTTAGGGCTTATTTTGGGGATTTTTGATTATGTAGTAATATGGATATTGCTGGACTCGTGTTCTAACGTATATTCTGTATTCAATTAGAATTTTTTCATTTGGAGACTTTTCGGAGTGGAAAGGGGTGTCGTGACTCGAGATTAAGTTGACAAGGCATGTTGAGACCTTGAACTCTTTCTTGAATGTGTGTGTTGGCTAAAATGAACCTAATAAGAGGGATTTGGGCCGAATTAAAGGGGTTCCGATACTTGTGAGGTGACGAGCACTAGTATCGGATACCAGTCATCATGTTTGGGTATTTTTGCTATTTCAATTGTATAGTTGGTCTGAATGCCATGTCTTGGAAATAGCTAATAGAATAATACGATCCTTTGAGATTTATGATCGGGGTCTAATGCCCGTACTTTATGTCTATTATCATTATTATTTGCTGTCTTGTCTGTTCGTGTGCATATCACTCATACGTATATCCTCGTTGAAGTGAAGAAGAAAGTAAAAAGGTGAAGCCTTTATGATATTGAGAACGAATGATGGAATTCATGCTTTTACACTTGTTCTTGACTTGATGCATGCCATATTCATGCTTTTCATGTATCGATGCATAAGATTTGAGGATATGATTGAGAGTCCGATGGGATCTTGTTCCGGATGAGTGATGATGTTGGCACATTATATTGGCACTTGAGCTCGGTTGGCTATGAGACAAGTTATTGAGATATGATATCATTGAGGCCGTGATTCGAGGAAACTACCAAAGAGGCAATATATGGGCCTCATGAGCCCCCCATGGGTCACGATTCGTTAATATTCGAACGTGTGTATATCGGGAAGTGGAAAGAAAGGCCTTGCATTGCATTTGCATACATTCATCTATTTTCTACATTGTTGTTGTGATTATTGGTATTTGTTTGGCGTTATCTTGAAATCTATCTATTATGTGGGTTTAGCTGTTATTATACTTTACTTATACTCAGACTAATGGAGGACAAGGGTGGTTATGGCATCTTAGACCAACCCTCGCCTTCTTTCCGAAAAGGATCGATCAGCGATGCATGCTGAGTACCCGCTGTTTATTGTACTCACGCTACACTTGCTACACCTTTCTTTGTGTGCAGACTCGATCCCTAGCACTAGTAGAGGCTACGACTACCGGGTTCCCCATTAGAGTTGTTCGATGAGATTTGAGGTGACCTCCATGGCTTCTGGATGGCTCGGGATTTCTCTTTATTTTTATTTCACTGTCTTTCCTATTTTTAAACAGCTTATGATGTGTTAGACTCTTATTACCCTCAGTTGGTCCTTGTATTATGGTGACATCAGATTTTGGGGGTTTTATTGTAAAAACTACTTAGTATTTTATTCGAGATTTATTAAGACTTATGAAATGACTTGTATGCTTTATCTTCGCACTTAGATTTAGCTTTAATTATGGCTGTGTTGGCTTACTAGTACGGTGGGACTAGTGCCATCATGACTTGGAATTTTGGGTCGTGACAATATTTGAGCGTTGAACTAACATTAATATATGAACACTGAACTAACATGAATATCTGAGTACTGGACTAACATGAACATCTGATTATTCGACTGATATGAAGATCTGACAACTTGAGGTAGATTTGTCACACCCCAATCTTGATAGGGCATGATGGGCACCCGACCCTTACTTAGAGTCGAGCGTACCCACTGGCTCTCGTTATACTCATAATTTCACTGGACCTTCAGGTCATGAATTGAAACGCGTAACGGAAGCTTTTCAGAAAAAAAATATTCTTTTCGTCTTTCTTAAACCAAGTAAACTGTAATCATATGAAATCTGTAAAGTAATGTATAAGGATACATCGGCTTAAATAGCTGCCTACAAGACTGGCATACTGTATACATGACTCTGTCTGCAAAGTCTCTAACATAAATTAATATACCATATCATAGATACTCTGACTCGGCAACACTCCGGAAAGAAATGGAGCTCGCCAATCCAGCTGGAACATCTTCTAGCCATATCCTCTACTCATCTGTATACACATGCGCGGCATGAAACGCAAAGATCCACAAGAAGGGACGTCAGTACGAATAATGTACTGAGTATGTAAGGCATGAATAATATCATAGTATAGATATGAAAAGTAACAATGATTAAGAGAGATAACCTGAACGTCTGGATGCCTCATAAGGCGGATGTCATGCATGCTTAGCCTTTTTAAAAAAAAATATTTCATACATATACATAGTAACATGCCCGGCCATAAAGGCTCGGTGTGAAAGTAACATGCCCGCCACGAAGGCTCGGTGTGATATATAAGTAGTATCATGTCCGGCCATTTAAGGCTCGCTGTTATCATCATTAGCTCGCGTCCGTGCCTCCCGCGTCCGGGGCAATA
This sequence comes from Lycium ferocissimum, assembly GCF_029784015.1. Taxonomy (NCBI): domain Eukaryota; kingdom Viridiplantae; phylum Streptophyta; class Magnoliopsida; order Solanales; family Solanaceae; genus Lycium; species Lycium ferocissimum. The sequence goes on along the minus strand of NW_026717265.1, from coordinate 950 downwards.
TCATAACATGCCCACCGCAAGGTGTGCACATCTACGTGCCCGCCCGACCGAGTATAGCGCGGCACGGTGTGAGAAAATACATACATATATATATAAAGCATGCATAAGAGCCCAATCAAAAGACACAACTGTATCGGAGTGACGTAAGGTCGGTAACCTCCGATTATATTATGGAATAATTATCGTCGCTTTGTCTCACCTTGAAGGAACAATTATTATAAGGTGAGACCAACAAAAATGAATAAAGTTAAGAAAGGTCAAAAGATAGCTCAATATTATCATATCGTCATTGAAATCATAAGTTTGGAACCTTTGAACATAAAATCGTTCTCATGATAGTCATCATAATAATATATAGCTCAGGTACATGGAAATCTCTGTGAATAAAATTATCTCGTAACAACATGAAATCCGTATGCCTTGGAGCTTGGATAAATAAATCCCTCATGATCATCATCATGGTTATCATATAAGAAATTATTCCATTCTACCATCATAGAAACTTTAAAAGTCATGAATCTCTAACATTCTTGGAAATAAGAGTTTTCATGGAATTCAAGCATAGTTTGGTAAGAAAAGAATCATGTCTTTGGGAGCTCCATAACATCATAAGGATCACGAGATTCATGGATTTCTAGCATTTGCGGAAACAATGATATTATGGTACGACATAAAGGTTTATAACGAAAGGATCGTGCCTTTTAAAAGAAGGGGACTAGCCTTAACATACCTGGAAGAAAATTCTCGACTTCCAACTTATTTCCTGTCTTGCAACTCGATTAAGAATTATTCGTAGCCTCGTAATCTACATATAGAACCATTCATAATATCGTTAGGATCATCGTCATACGCTCGTCTTAAACACTTAACGAAAGTCCTTTAGATTCTCAAGCCGAGATTCGGCAAAGATTTCCCCCCGTTTATATGCCTAGCCCGAGATTCCAATTCAA
>NW_026717264.1:0-15781 GCF_029784015.1 Lycium ferocissimum | reverse complement strand
TAAACATTTCCTCATCTTCAGCATCATCATTTCCACCCTTGAATCATAGTCGTCGTTTTAGTTGTAAAGACTTTCAAAAAGTGTACAACTTTAATTTGGAGAAAATAAATATTTTAGAAAACATTTATAAATTTTTAGAAAGGAAAACAAGCCTTGGAATCGATGAACTAGTTAAAACGACTACCTCTTAATAGTCGAAATAATAGCCCAAAAGTTTCCTTTAGATTCTACTTCACAATACGTCAAATGGAACAATAAAGAAAATCCGGGAACAAAGGGGCCCACCTTGGCCCAATTGAGGCGGCGTATCAAATTTACGTATTCTATAACTCATGGCGCCACTTATGAGGATCTTAGTGTAATCGAGTCCTATTTGTGTAAGTTCTAAATGTCTAGGAACTTTTCCAACAATTTGCGCAATTTCTAGTTCAATTCTATTGAATGAATAGCAGCGAATTTCAATCTTGGATTCCGAGAAAAGGATTGGTCCCCGAGGCTCGTACTCGACTTAGTACGTCTAAGACATGCCATAGAAAGAAAGGTGAAGCCTTACATACCTCTTTCCACTCCTTTTGCTACTTCGAATTCACGTTGCAATCTCGTCAAAATCGCGAATTGGTCATGTTTACCAAAACTCTCATTAGTATACTTAGGGTTAGAATCTTAAGGAACCACTTGGCTACCGAAATTTCGTAAAGATTTCCTTTGTAAATATACCATCCTCAACATTCAATTTAGTCAAATTCTCATCAACACAATCCGAATTCAAACCCGGCCAAACTATTAACATAATTCAACAATCACACTAACAATTCACATATTTCCTTCAATATACACAATCTCCCTATTATCCATACTTTACCAACGTTATCAACCTTTATTTGCGATACAAAATCTACAATGATTACAACTTCATCTTTATTATGGAATCCATGACGACAACAATCAAACACTACATAAAAATCAATTCGATTGTCCAATACAACAACATTACATTCGGCCACCATTATCAATCAACACAACAACCAAAATACTAACTAGCACTTGCTACCATTCCTTCATGCTTCAACACATATACACTACTATACATACAATATACACGGCCATGTACTCACCATATACCTCACGGCCACAACACAACTACATTCTACAACTTCTCAAAATTCATTCAACTTCCATTTTCTCCACATATCATCCACAACAATAACAACCAAACACTAAACAAAATAATTGAAATATGATTCTTATTCACATAGGGACATACACTACCACATACTAATTTCCTCTCCTTCATGAATTTCATCCATCTTAGCATACTACGACACATATAAACCATGTATAACACATAAAACAAGATTAGAATTTACCTTTCTTCTTCAACTTCTCACTTGCCTAACTCTTGGCAACTTGTATGATTTTGAACCTTTCTTGTTCCAACAACAACTCCACCTTGTTGTGCACCCTTTACTTAGTAGGAAATAATTTTTGGAGAATTTTTTTGAATTTTCTTGGATTTTTTCCTCCTTGTACGATTGGCCTAGTCTTTTCTCCTCTTCTTTCTCTTGTTCTTAGTTCATGAAATTTCTAGAGAACTTTGGTAGATAAGATGACTTTGTCATCTTTTATGTAGAAGAAATTAAATCCCATATGGGCTTGGGCCAAGTCCATGGCCTAAGTGGACCTTTCTTTTTGCTAAAAAATTTCAAGCCCAATGATATTTTGGGCTAGTTCTCTTAATTCATGAAACCCATTATTTTTTCCAATTTCAAAATTTGACCTCCGTCTTCTTCCATATTCCCACGAGTCATATTGCGAATTTCCTTTTATGCCCTTAACCTTTCTTAAAAATTTTGCTTCCAAATACGTCATAAATCATTCATATGCTTATCAAAATAAAATGTGGCCTTGCTTATCGTCTTCCCGCAATTCTCTTGAATTATCCGTTTGCATAAAATGCGGGATATAACAGGTTAATGTCAGCTCATATGATAAGATATGATGTTATGATGTGCTTTGGTATGTATATGTATGATCTGTATTTCGAGAGTAAGCGTGTTGGCATTACATTATTATAATTGTCTTCTCGAGCCTCCAAACTCGTTGCATGACTTGCGTGTCGCATGACTACATTTTGGTATTCTAGTTATTATGTTTACTTTCTATACCTCTGTTTCGATCATGACTCGGTTTGTTACTATATCTTCTACTTTGCATACTCAGTACATATTCCGTAAATAGGCCGACCCCTTTTTTCGAGGTCGTTTCATCAGTACAAAACAACATCGGCGACCAACCTAGGACACCCACTCAATGGGAGTGCTCCCTATTCATTCGGAGCCCACGTTTTGGTATATAATCGTCCGTTGTATATGTATGAGTTTGTTCGGGGGTACGGTGGGGGCCCCGTCCCGTCATATGATTCGTTGGTACTTCAGAGGTACCAGACGTATATGTGGGTTAGGCCTATCTGCCATGTGTGTGTTTGTATGTTATGTGCCCAACACGATCCTATTCGCCGTAGCAAACTTTAAACCCGAGAACACATTTGTATATATTTTGGGGCCGATGCGCCATTTGATAGCCTTGCCGCTTAACCGATATATATATATATATGCGTTTGAGATGTGTTTGAGACAAATTGAAATAATCCGAGACAATACGATATTTTGTATACGCGTAAGCTATCTGTTTGTGAATCGGATTAATGAATGTGTTTGGGTGCCCAACTCGGGCACTAGTCACAGCCTACGGGGTTGGGTCGTGACAACAGCTATCCAAACGATGCCACACAGGGCAACATACTACAACATACAATACCATGGCCTCACACGATTAATCACGATGACGAAAATGGAATCATGCTAGCTAGGGGTGATGATGCCTCGGACACAACCTCCTACACACACACACAAATGCGGGTACACACACACATTGCTTCTTCCACTTCCCAAGTCACTTCCTCAACATTCTTATTCCTCCACAAAACTTTTGCTGCGATTAGTTACATTCTTCTTCGCAACCGACGAACCTATCTGTCCAATATAGCCACTGGAACGTTTTCGTATGATAATTGCTCGGTCACCTGGATATCATCTACTGGTAAAAATCTTGAAGGATCCCCAATTCATTTACGAACACATGAAATAGCGGATGTACAGACTCTAATTTAGAAGGCAATTCTAGCTCATATGCCACCTTACCCACAGTACAAATGATCTTATATGGCCCAATATATCGAGGGCTCAACTTACCCTTCTTGCCAAACCTCATCACTCCCTTCATAGGTGAAACTTTTAGGAAAACCCGATCGCCTATCTCAAACTCTAACTTGCGTCGTCGATTATCCGCATAGGATTTCAATCGACTCTGAGCTGTTAACAATATTTCGCGGATCATTTTCACCTTATCAATCGCCCTTCTTCCAATTAAGTCGGGCCTACTAACCGATTCTCCCCGACATCAAACCATCCTATGGGTGATCTACATCTCCGCCCATATAAGGCCTCATAAGAAGCCATCTGAATACTGGAATGGTAACTGTTGTTATGTGCAAACTGGATAAGAGGCAAATGATCATTCCAACTACCTTGGAAGTCAATCACACAAGCTCTCAACATATCCTCAAGTGTTTGTATAGTACGCTCCGCTTGTCCATCTGTCTATGGATGAAACGCAGTACTAAGACTCACTTGAGTCCCCAATCCATTCTAAAAAGACTTCCAGAAATTAGTTATGAACTGTGTTCCCCTATTGCGAAATAATGGTCCCGTGAACACCATGAAGTCGTACAATCTCTTTAAGGTAAAGCTTCGCATAATCTTCGGCTGCATCAGTAGTTCTGATAGTTTCACGACCCGACTAGGGGGCCATGACGGGTACCCGGAGCTGTCTACCGAGCACCACTCATTATGCTAGTCATCATACCCAACCTGAACATACACAATCTCAAAGGCAACATATGCATATATATATATATATATAAGCCCTCATGGCTACAAAAATAATATACAAAATATAAACCGATATATCTGTCACGACCCAACCCCGTAGGTCATGACTAGCGCCCGAGCTGGACACTCGTATACACCTGTTACTATAATCATTCACAACTTACATAATAAAGAACTTATATATATATGCAGGCATGATGTCGTCTCAATCTGTCGCATATCTATACATATCATAACAACATGTCTCCCGGGAGAGTTACAAACATCAACGGATAACCTCGCATACGAGCCGACAACACACACTTATATCATACGCATAACATAGGGAACGCCCCAAACACAAATCACACGACCCAACCGAACGAACTATTCACAACCCACACATATGTCTACGGACCTCTAAGAGTGACAACGATGTAACATATGACGGGACAGGCCCCGCCGTACCCCTGAATAGACGTATAGATATACAACGAAAGAGTCTGTACCAAAATATAGGCTCCGGAACAAGGAAGCACTCCAAGACAGCTGAATGAAAATCCTAAGCTGGCGGATCACCACAACGAGTGTTTGTACCTGTGGGCATGAAACGCAAATTTCCCCGAAGAAAGCGGGGTCCGCAGACGGAATATGTACCGAGCATGTAAAGCATGAAATACAAGAACAGATCATACTGAAATAAGGAGTATAGAAAGGTAGTACAATAACCAAAAAACCACAAGGCTTGCCTTTGAAACATAAATCATGCATGTCAATATCATGTCCAATTCATTATGGAACTTAGAAACATAATTAGATAACCATCTTGTACATATACATATACATAATGTGTCCCGCCCTCTAGTGAGGGACTCGAGAAATAAGATCATCATATACATATACATATGACGTGTCCCGCCCTCTAGTGAGGGACTCGGTGAATAGAATCATCATATGCCATCCTGGCCGCCATCCCCGTATCATCATATCATCATATCATCATATACATATACATATAACGAGTCCCAGCCCTCTAGTGAGGGACTCGGTGAATAATGCAGTGGAGTTGTGCACGAATACGTGTCCTGGCCCGGGACTCAGTGAAGGAAGTAATAACAGCATGCACGAGCAGAGTAGTGAGAAACCATATGCATATAAATCATCTTTTAAGACTCTATAGATAAGTAGACAAATCAACGCTCAAGTATCAAACGATAGTCATGTTAAATCCGTTCTAAATGCCATTAGGACTACGTTAAAGAGAATCTTAGGGATCGTAGACATGTATCAAACCAATCCGAGCCCGCCCATGAAAGTTACGGACATTATTCGTTATAGAATCGTCTACGAACGAATCAAAGTAATCCGAGCCCGTTTATGAAAGTTAGGGACATTATTCATTATAGAACCCCTTTAGGAATAGGGTCTCTTTATGCACCATGTACTATCCAATCATGCAAAGACTCGAGGGCAATAGCCCGACTATATTAAGAATGCTAATATCAAGAAGTGAATAAGAATTGTAGACATGCTCGAACTTACGAATAGAGTTACCCCAAAGCTCGTATCGTATCTTACTTACATCTAAGACATGCCAAAAGAAAGAAGGGGTAGGCTTTACATACCTTGTCCGCTTCCTATGCTAATCCGAACTTACGTCTCGGGCTTCCCAAGATCTACAACAACGTCATTAGGTGCCAAACATTAGCTATAGGTACTCAAGAATCCAATCCCAAGCTAGCACTTTATTTACAGAAATTCGGGCAGCATTTCCTTTATAAATTTAACAAACCCCGAGAATTCAACTCGGCCAAATCATCAACAACAATACCAACAACCATATTAACAACATCAACAATTAATTCAAAACGTATTCTAACGTTAGTAACTCTTTTCTACATAATTCGACGGCGTTTCATTTACATTCAATTCAACCACATACAATCAAGCCAACATCAATGCTCACACGTTCAAGTACTATTCAAAGCGGCCCAACAAACATACAAAACCACCCGAAACCTCCAAACTCAATAAGAACAACAACAACACATTCCTCTCTTCCAAATTCATGAACTATACCAACAATCCACACGTTAACAACTTCATTCTCATAAATACAAGAAACTATATTAAAATCAAATTAGCTTCTACAACAACCCACAACGATTACAACTTCAACTTGAACCCTTTAACCTTCATTTTCATCATAGAATCCACAACAACAACAATCTAAAAATATTAAGTAAAATTAGTTCATCACTCCTACACAACACAACACATACACGGCTCAACACCAACACCTAGGATTCCATAAATTTCATCCATTTCTACACACTACACCATGCACAAACCATCCATAACACATGAAAGAGGAGATCAAATCTTACCTTTACCCCTTGCTTTCCAACTTGGCTAGGATTTGTAAATTGCAAAAATGAATGGTTTGATTGCTCCAACAACTACTCCACGTTAACAAGGACCTTCCAATTGGTTGAAATGCTAGAAGAAAATTATTATTTTTTTGATCAATATTCAAGGGCTCCAATTCGGCTAGCCATGGCTGAATTTCTCTCTTCTCTTCTCCAAGTTTCTAGAGTTGTGTAAAATGATGAATTTTGTCTTGCTTGGTCATCACTTATCTATCTATATATATATATATATATATATATATATATATATATATATAGCCCCTACAAATACAAGGTGGACACATGCCCCCCTCATGGCTTAAGGCAATCAAAATTAGCCAAGCCATGGTGGGAGCCCACATAAGCCACACGGCCACTTGTGGCTTTTCATGAATATTTTTTTCAACTTCTAGCCCCTAATTTTCCTCAATATTTCCATCCAATAAAATTTATAAGCAACTTGTGCATTAAACAAAATCGAAAAAAAGCCTTGTCCTTAACTTATCGCGATTAGCTTAAAATATCCCAATGTACAAAATACGGGATGTAACATCCTTCCCCCCTTTAGAACATTCGTCCTCGAACGTTAAACTAGTCTCATAAGGTCTTATAAGGATCTCAGGAGGGTTTCCTTTATTACTATAACATGCAGTCTCATCTACCAATCATATTTCTTTTTCATCTCCTCTTCAGCTTCTCAAGTCATCTCCTCCCTGTTATTGGTCCGCCACAATACGTTAAAAGAAGTGTCACGACCCGAACCGCGAGCCGCGACGGGTATCCAGGGCTAACCACCGAACACCACTCATCCCTTATTCTATATGCTCTCATTCATAGTACTTGCTCAACTTCATAGAAACATATCATCATTTGCAACATAATTACTTTTATAAACATAAGCCCTTTCGGCTATCAAAAAAAATATATATATACATGCATACACATACAACTATGGGACCATGCTACCCACACTGCGCATCTACGAGCCTCAACTGGAATACTAGACATATGAACGGGACAGGACCCCGTCGTGCCCAATTATGACTATATACATATATATGTACCAAAAGAATAATCTGTGGCACCTCCGAAGAATGGAGTGCTCTCTAATTAGCTGCTAGCTCCTATGAGTCTGGATCACCTCCCCGTCTACTGGGCATGAACACGGCGTCCGAAGAAAGGACGTCGACGAAATATTATACTGAGTATGTAAGGCATAAGCAATAATAAAATGTCAATAAAATGAGGAGGCATCAGTGAGGAGAAATCTGTAACTGACTGAATCATAAAGGAAGTAATACATGCTAGCTTACTTTCATACTCCTCATCATGTCATATATGCATAAGTGTATAAGCTGCCCGACCATAAAGGTGCGGTGTGATAATCAATAATATTAGCAATAGCATTAGCCTGCGTTCAGGCCTCCCGCGTCCGGGGTATCATCTCATGCTGCCCACTATTGGTGACTGCCCATGCCATTTGGCCATGGTGTATAGCTGCCCGCCTTGGCGGTGACTGCCCAGCCATTTAGGCTCGGTGTGATATCATCATGTACTCATTATATCATGCTCATCATAGTATACATGTCATAACTCATCATAACATACTTATCATAATGCATGCATAGAGACTCATAACTCATCATACTTTATCGGGTGACATAAGGTCGTGAACCCCCGACTTCGTTATGGAACATTCATAAGTATCCTGCCTCACCTCGAAAGAGCAACATAAGGTGAGTGTATATAATGATCAACATCAATGGACTGCAGATAGCTTCATTAGCTTAATAGGAACATCATATCATAACTATAACATTTCTAGACGATAACTTATCATTATCGTTATCTTGCTCGTAGCATATCTCTTATCTCGTATGATCTTTCATGAACAAGAACTCATAGCTTTCTTGGAAATAGAACATTCATAGTAAAGGAGGGAATTCATGCCATAGGACTCATGCCTTAGAAAGAAAGGACTAGCCTCACATACCTTTGTCGTTTAGCTATTCTATCGCTTGCTCGTTCTCCTCTAGTGCACTTGTTTATACCTTCAAGAGAATTCGTATCGTCATTAGCTATATCGTCGTGAAAGCATACTTACTAAAGCTATAGAAATTTGGGCAGAATTTCCTTGTTTATACTACTTTCCGCCATATTCCATATCGACTCCCAATATTCATAACAATCATCACAATGTCGCTAACAACAATCGTCATTCATTTACATAACTCGCATTTCACAATTCTACTTCAATTCTCCATATTCATGACTAAAAGTCCATCGTCGTATTCTTTCATATCCAATACTTATTTCATGTTCTATAGGTCATTTATAACGCATTCATAACATCAGCATATCCGTTTCCATGATTCAATTCAACTACTACTCACTAGCAACACTATTCACACGTTTGATGACCCATTTGCTATTCACTTTTACAATCCATGTGTTTTAACTTAATAATACTTCAAACAACATGTAAAGATCATGAAACTTACCTCCAATGGTAGAGGAATGAACCTTTGTTGATAATACCCTTTTCTCACAAAAACCCTACTTCACCTTTTCTTGAAATTCCTTGACTTTGATGGCTTTAATGGAGTTTCCTAAGCTTGATTCACTTCAACTCTTGTTATTGATCCTTGATTCACTTAGTTTTCTTATGGATGAAATGTTTAGAAAGTTCTAGAGGTGTGGAGAGGTTGAAGTCGTGAATGGGAATGAAATAAATGAAGTGGACTCACATTTAAAGACTTGAAATGGGTTCACTGATGGGACTTCCACGGACGAGGTTCACGGTCCGTGGAACCCTTTGTTGGTAGTGGAACTGGTCGTGGTTCACGACCAGCCGCCCACTCTTTCGCCGGCTATTCCACTGACACATCCACGGGCCGTGGAACATGGTGCTGTCCGTGGAACATGGTCGTGGAACTCACAGTTCCACCGGAATGGTTCCCGTCGTTTTGTTTGATCTCCAATCCTTATGGAACCTTCTTAGCACTTGTTTATCACTTCATTATCGACCTAAGGGACGTCATAACTCTTCTCCACAACATCCTTAAGGTATCACTAACCCCATACTCATGGTTTTCATCCAACACACTAACTTATAACTCGATTTCCTTAACAACTTTCTTACCTTAACTCGGATGCCTCACGGAAGCCTCGCCAGACCACCACATATTTTTTTCGACTCATCCAAACCTCATATTCATCATTCCCTTTGTTAGTCCATTCACTTGTACGCTAAGGGGAAATTTTCGAGGTGTAACATTATTTCCCCCTTTTTGAAACATTCGTCCTCGAATGTTAAGTCATCGAGGATTCTAGAAAAATTTCGCTAGTTTCGTAATATGGCACTACCATCCTGTCACAACAACCCATAATATCCTTGCCTCACAGGGCCACAACACAATAGAAATATAGATTGGCCACACACGACCCATATATATAAAAGTAAAGCATACATACCTTATCATCTCGATGTTTCATCATATATCTCTTCTGAGGATTGAAATAAGTGCGGGTATGTGGATTTCATCTTCTCTCCGCTTCCCAAGTCATTTCTTCCCGATTATTATTTCGCCACAAGACTTTCATATATAGCTATTTCCTTGTTCCGAAGTCTTCGTACTTGCCTGTCTAGTATGGCAATAGGCACTTCTTCATAAGCTAGCTTTTCTGTAATCTGAACATCATCTATTGGCACAATCCTTGTGGGATCTCCCACACATTTGCGAAGCATAGTGACATGGAATACTGGGTGAACTAATTCAAGCTCTGAAGGCAATTTTAATTCATACGCCACTTGACCCACTTTGCGCATGATTTTGTAGGGTCCAATGTATCGAGGACTTAACTTTCCTTTCTTACCGAATCTCATCACCCCTTTCATCGGTGATACTTTCAAGAACACCCAATCATTAACTTGGAACTCTAAATTTCGCCGGCGGTTATCCGCATAAGACTTTTGGCGACTTTGGGCTGTCAATAATCGATCTCGGATCACCTTGACTTTTTATATAGCTTGTTGAATCAACTCGGGGCCTATCAATTGCACTTCTCTGGCATCAAACCATCCATTTGGAGATCTACATTTCCTTCCGTACAGAGCTTCATACGGAGCCAGTTGGATACTGGAATGGTAGCTATTGTTGTAGGCAAATTCAATTAGGGGTAGGTGGTCATCCCATCTACCACCAAAGTCTAAAACACATGACCTTAACATATCCTCCAAGGTCTGTATAGTGCGTTCGGCCTGTCCGTCAGTTTGCGGATGGAATGCCGTGCTGAGCCTTACTTGAGTACCTAGACCCTCTTGAAAGGATCTCCAGAACTTAGCTGTAAATTGTGCTCCTCTGTCTGTGATGATGGATATTGGAATACCATGAAGCCTTACAATCTCCTTAAGATATAACCTTCCATAATCCTCAGCTGAATATGTAGTTCTGACTGGGAGAAAATGAGCTGCTTTTGTCAATCTATCAACAACCACCCATATAGAATCATACTTGCCTCGAGAGCGGGGAAATACTACAATAAAGTCCATATTGATCACTTCCCATTTCCATGTAGGAATTTCCATTGCTTGTAATAATCCTCCAAATCTTTTGATGTTCTACCTTTACTTGTTGACAATTCGGGCATTTGGCTACAAATTCTGCTATGTCTCTTTTCATGCCATCCCACCAATACCTCAATTTAAGATCATGATACATTTTTGTCGTTCCTGGATGAATAGAATATCTGGAGTAATGAGCTTCTTCTAGAATTCGTCGTCGTAGTTCTGCCACATCCGGAACACATAACCTATTCTGATACCTGAGAATTCCATCTACCGAGACTTCGAATGGTGACTTTTCTTTTGGAAATTTCACACCTTTATAATACTTCAATTTGGGATCCTCGTATTGACGCTCTTTTATTTCTGCGTCCAGGGGTGAAACTGTGGGATTTCTAATACTGACTCCTGCATTGCCCGAATCAATTATACGCACTCCAAGATTAGCTAACTGGTGGAGTTACTGGATCATTCCTTTCTTCTCTGTGGGAATTTTACATAGGCTACCCATAGATCGGCGACAAAGCGCATCAGCTACTACATTGGCCTTTCCGGGGTGGTATAAAATATTCACATCATAGTCTTTCAATAACTCTAACCACCACCGCTGCCGCAGATTTAACTCTTTCTGTTTGAAAATATATTGAAGACTCTTATGATCTGTATAGATATCGACATGCACGCCATATAAATAATGTCTCCACATTTTCAAGGCATGAATAACTGCAACCAATTCAAGGTCATGAGTTGGGTAGTTCTTTTCATGTTTTCACAGCTGTCTTGAAGCATATGCAATAACTTTTCCATGCTGCATCAATACACACCCTAACCCAACACTAGAAGCATCACATTATACAACATAGCCATCCGGCCCTTCTGGAAGTGTTAAAACTGGGGCTGAGGTCAACCTGTCCTTCAACTCTTGGAAGCTACGCTCACAAGCGTCATTCCACTGAAATTTTGCTGACTTCTGGGTTAACTTCGTCAATAGGGCTGAAATAGATGAAAAGCTCTCTACAAATCGCCTGTAATAACCTGCCAATCCCAAAAAACTACGAACTTCTGTAGGCGTGGTAGGCCTTGGCCATGTCTTCACAGCCTCTATTTTCTAAGTATCAACTCTAATGCCATCATCTGAAATCACATGGCCCAAAAATGACACAGAATTTAGCCAAAACTCGCACTTTGAAAATTTTGCATACAACTCCCGAGTACGGAGAATTCCAAGAACAATTCGTAGGTGATCCGCATGTTCTGATTCTGTGCGAGAATACACCAGAATATCATAAATGAATACTATCACGAACAAGTCCAAGAGAGGCCTGAATACATTATTCATTAAATTCATAAACACTGCCGGCGCATTTGTGTTACACCTCGGAAAATTTCCCGTTGGTACGCAAGTGGACGAACTAGTGATGAGTGCGAGGAGTGCGAGTGTATAGTGTTTCATGGGCAATGTATGTAAATGGATGGGATTGAATAGAATAAAAAGTTTAGAAATGTGGAAAGTTGAAAGTTGGCAAAACTGCCTAGTGGTCGTGAATGTCCAAATACGGACCGTAAAGTGGAATACGGTCCGTAAACTGGCAGCCGTAAACTGCCATGCAAGGTTTCGAGTTTCTGCCAGCCGAGAGAATGGTTAAAAACGACCTGGTGGACGAACCGTAAAGTGAAATACGGCCCGTAAACCATGATCGTAAATCACCATGCATGCTGCCAAAGTTTCTGGTTCTGCTTAAGGTTAAAGACGACCACGAGGGACGGTCCGTAAAGTGGAATACGGACCGTAAACCTCCATGGACGACCACTGTTCACCTCAACACAGATTTTTCAAGTCATTAAATATGAGGACCAAGACTTGTTTTATTTCATTTTCTACATTACACCATTTCTCTCTAGAATCTCTCTCTACATTTATTACACAAGTTTTCAAGGATATTTGAGGATCAACAACATTAAATAAGTGAATCAAGAGTAAAGGAAATCATCAAAGATCATCCAAGGCAAGAAATCCATATGGAGAAAAACTAGGGTTTTGCTCAAAGAGGAGCATTAGCAACCAAGGCTTGTTCCTAAAACATCTAAGGTAAGATTCATGATATTTATATGTTGTTTAAGGTATTTGGGAGTTGAAATACTTGGTCATTAAAAGAGAATAGCAAAATGGGTTATGAATGATGAATAGTGACGTTTTGAGACATAGTTGGAATTGAATCATGAATGTTGTTGGGTTGTGAGATAAATGTGTTATAAATGGTATTAAGAACATGAACTAGACACTTTAGACAAATGGACAAAGTTGGGTATTATGACCATGAATATGGGTGAATTAGAAGCAAATTGAGAAACCTAGATAACGTGTATGACGTGAATGACTAATGGCCATTGTTATGATATTAATGAAGGTTTAAACGCTATCATTGGAAGGAGTCGTACAAGCATAGATTAGTGCGACAAAAAGGTATGTGAGGCTAACCCTTCTTTCATAAGGCATGGTTCCTGGCTGATTCTATAATTCCTCTATATGAGTATGTTGTTTCCAAACGATTGATATTCCGAGCTCATAAGCTCACAATCCTTGATATGTATTACGATTGTACTACGCACCTCATGCGACGAGTAAGCCTATAATGATGACGTTAATAATAATGATGGAAAAGATGCCTACGGGCTAATAGACGTACGTGTGCCTATGAAGGGCTATAGTGAAACCTCGAGCCTATGGTGCCGGGTAGAGTATATGTTTATATTTATATATATGTATGTATGAATATGTATAGAGTATGCACACGACGACATAACGCGCGCACACATCTGCAGGAGGTACGGATAGCACTGAGCCTTGGTAGGGCCAGGTACGGATAACACTGAGCCTTGGTAGGGCTGTGTACGATAACACCGAGCCTTGGTAGGGCTGTGTATGTATAACCTTGAGCCTTGGTTGGCCAATTATGTATATCACACCGAACCTCATGGTCGGGTACGCCTTGTATGTATATATGTGTACGTGTTAGGTATGTGATATAACTATGTATGTAATTCAAATATGAATGTGATAAGACTGTGTATATGAACACGAAAGTGAGCACAATTATGGTACGAATACTATTATGGACTATGGATGATGACCTGCGTGTATATATATATATATATGAGAAAGGGAAAGTCCCTATGAAAAGCAAGTAAGTGTCATGA
Organism: Lycium ferocissimum; assembly: GCF_029784015.1. Lineage (NCBI taxonomy): Eukaryota > Viridiplantae > Streptophyta > Magnoliopsida > Solanales > Solanaceae > Lycium > Lycium ferocissimum. The sequence continues at coordinate 1,682 of NW_026717264.1, read as the reverse complement.
TGATGGTATTGTCGTCTTCCCTTCTATGTTGCTGCATGTGTTGTCTACTATGCTTCTATATTGATGTTGATCATGCTTTACATACTCGCACATTCTTCGTACCGACGTCCTTTTGTTTGTGGACGCCGCGTCATGCCCGCAGTGCACAGGAGACGTACTTGACCCATAGCCGCTTATTCGACAGGTCGCACGCGAGCTCCATTTCCGCCGAGTCGTAGCTTTTGGTACTCATTCTTTTGTGTACATAATTATAGGCATAGCGGGGTCCTGTCCCGCTCATATGATATTTCATACTCTTAGAGGCTCGTAGTCACGTGTATGTGGATAGATGTGTCTGGCCTTGTCGGCCTATATTTTTTGTATATCATTTTGCTGGCCTCGTCGGCCCATGTACGTTGTTGTGGCATAGACACCCGTGATATGATATATGATGATTGTCGTCCAACAGGACTATTATGGTGTATGATTAGAATGCATGAAATGATTAGGGCTCACCCAGATGTTATGTAAATGTATGCGAAGGGGTGCCCGGGTGGGGGTAGCACCGGGTGCCCGTCGCGGCCCCCTAGTCGGGTCGTGACAAAAGTGGTATCAGAGCAGTTCAGTCCTAGGGTGTGTCTACGAGCCGTGTCTAGTAGAGTCTTGGTTATGGGTGTGTTGCGCGCCACACTTATAAACGAGAGGCTGCGGACATTTTAGGAATGAATGACCTTCTTTCTTCATAAGAATCGTGCGATAGAGCTTTGATGTAAGGAATTCTCGCTCCTTCATCGTGTGTTATGTATTTCAGAAATGCCTATAAAGAGAAAGGCTACGAAGCGCCCGGGCAAGACACGTGCAGAAAAGTGGGCCGAAAGAGCGCCGCAAATAGTTGTAGAGGAAAGTGTGTCACACCCTAACCTTATTAGGGTGTGATGGGCACCCGACCCCACGTCACGTGAGCCGAGCGAACCCACGTACTCTTACTACGCACATAATTTTTTTTTTTTTCAAATAAAGATAAAATGCAAAATATAACTTTCCGAAATAATTCTTTTCGTTGCTTTCAAATTACATAAAATTTCGTAGTTAAACAAAACCAATCACATATGACGTATCGGCAAGCGATGGAGCCGCTTACGGACGGACAACCAACACCCACGACGCCGTCCGCAAAGTCTCTAAATACGCATCCGTAAATCATAATGATGTACAAACTCGACTCGGCAAAGACTGGGAATGGAGCTTGCCATCTCCGCCGGAACATCTTCCATAATAACTTCAAATATCGGGAGTACCGCGCGCATGAAAACGTTTCCGAAGAAAGGGGTCGTACGGAATATGTACCGAGTACGTAAAGCATGCACTACGAGAAACGTAACCATAACTCGAAACAGACAGAATAACAGTAAATACACTACTCAAGATACCGTACTACCTTTCAAACACAATCCATACATACCCGTCATATGCCGAAAGAGGTACAGAAAAGCAAAGCTGGTCAACCAGAGTACCAAGATAATTAGTTTGCAATCACGCATCGCATGTCCGAAGAGGTGCAGTAAAATACAGAGTGCACCGATAATATCGCACGTCTTGACGGAGCGCGTAACGTACGAATGTTCGTACGAGGTCATATGTCTGACGGAATTCCGGGACGTACAGAAAGTACTTGCAGATGATGTTATATATCGACATTACGT
>NW_026717263.1:0-15634 GCF_029784015.1 Lycium ferocissimum | reverse complement strand
AGAAGAAGTTGTATGCAAGTTTTCAGTGTAAGTTTTGGCTTGAAACTATATCTTTCTTGGGTCATGTGGTTTCAAAGGAGGGGATTATGGTGGAAACTAAGAAGATTGAGGCAGTGAGAGATTTGTCTAAGCCCACTTCAGTGACAGAGATTCGCGGCTTCGTGGCGTTGGCTAGTTACTACCGTCGGTTCCTAAAGGGGTTTGCTTCTATAGCTTCGCATTTGACCCGTTTGACTCAGAAAGAAGTACCTTTTCAATGGTCCAACGAGTGTGGGGAGAGCTTTCAAAAGCTCAAGACTTTATTGACTACAACTCCGATTCTAGCATTGCTCGTGGAGGGCAAGGACTTTGTTTTTTATTGTGATGCTTCTTTTCTGGTTTGGGTGTTGTGTTTATACAGGAAAAGAAAGTTATTGCCTATGCTTCCAGGCAAGTGAACATTGATGAAAAGAACTATCCTATGCACGATTTAGATATGGAAGTGGTGGTATTTTCTTTAAAGATCTGGAGGCACTATCGCTATGCTGCCCATTGTGAGGTATTCACCGATCATCGCAGTCTTCGACATGTGTTTACTCAGCGGGATCTTAATTCTAGGCAGTGGAGATGGATGGAGTTACTTAAGGATTACGACACTACCATTTTATATCATCTTAGTAAGGCAAACGTGGTAGCGGATGCCTTGAGTAGGAACTCAGCTAGTATGGGTAGTTTGGCTCGCTTGATCAATTTGGAGCATCCGTTAGCCATGGAGGCTCAGACTCTGGCTAACAATTTTGTGAGGCTTGATTTGTCTGACTCGGGTAGGGTGTTGGCTTGTGTTGAGGCGAGATCATCACTTTTGGACTAGATTAAAGCAAAACAGTTCGAGGATGCAAGGTTGTGCAAGATTCGTGATAAGATTTTGAGTGGTGAGGCCTAGGAGGCCATGATTGATAGTGAGGGGGTCTTGAGGATCAAGGGACGTGTTTGCGTTCCTCGTGTTGATGACTTGATTTAGGACGATTCTGGAGGAGTCCCACATTTCCAGATATTCTATTAATCCTGGTGCTACCAAGATGTATCGTGATCTGAGTCAGCATTATTAGTGGGCTAAGATAAAGCGAGATATTGTTGAGTTTGTATCACAATGTCTGAATTGTCAGCAGGTTAAGTATGAGCATCGGAGACCTGGGCGTACGCTTTAGAAGATGCCCCTGAGTGGAAGTGGGAGAAGATACCCATGGATTTTGTCGTTGGTCTTTCGAAAACCTTAGGCAAGTTTGATTCTAGTCATTGTTGATAGGTTGACTAAGTCTGCTCATTTCATACCTATTTAGATTACCTACACTGCTCAGAAGTTTGCCCAGATTAATATCCGTGAGATTGTTCGGTTGCATGGGGTCCCTATATTGTTCGGTTGCATGGGGTCCCTATTTCCATCATATCTAATAGAGGCCCACAGTTTACCTCCCGATTTTGGAGGACTTTACAGGCCGAGTTGGATACCCGATTGGATCTCAGTATAGTTTTTCACCCTCAGATAGATGGTCAATCTGAGCGGACGATTTAGGTTATCAAGGATATGATTCGAGCCTGTGTTATTGACTTTGGTGGTCATTGGGACTAGTTCTTTCCATCGGCAGAGTTTGCTTATAATTATAGTTACCACTCGAGCATTGATATGGCTCTATTTGAGGCTCTTTATGGGAGGAGATGTAGGTCTCCTACTGGATGTTTTGATATATTTGAGGTAAGGCCATGGGGTACTGACCTTTTGAAGGAGTCATTAGATAAAGTTAAGGTGATTTAGGATAAGCTCTTAGCAGCTCAGAGTAGACAAAAGGAGTATGCGTATCGAACGGTCTGAGATCTTGAGTTCATGGTTGGGGAACAGGTATTGTTGAAGGTCTCACCCATGAAGGGTGTGATGAGCTTTGGGAATAAGGGCAAGCTCAGTCCTAGGTTCATCGATCCATTTGAGATTCTTAGTCATATGGGGGAGGTAGCCTATGAGTTGGCTTTGCCTCCAGGTTTGTTGGGTGTTCACCTGGTGTTTCATGTCTCTATGTTGAAGAAATATCACAGTGATGGTTCTTACATTATTCTTTGGGATTCAGTTTTGTTGGATGAGAACTTTTCCTATGAGGAGGAGCCTACTGCTATCTTAGTTTGAGAGGTTCGTAAGTTGAGATCTAAGGAGATAGTGTTAGTGAAGGTCCAGTGGAAGAATCGTCCAGTTGAGAAAGCTGCTTGGGAGACCGAGTTTGATATGCATAATAAGTATCCCCAGTTTTTCACCCAGTTGGGTACCTTTTCTCTTGTTTCTTCCCTCGTCCATTTGAGGATGAACGATTGTTTAATTGTATCTGATGTAACAACCCAGCGGGTCGTTATGTGCGATTTGACCATTTTACCCTTACTGGTTCAATTGCAAGACTAGGACCGAGTCTAGTGAAAACTTAAAGATTTAGAATTCTAAAACAAAGGCATTTGATTGCATTTTGTGCACATTTGAGAACTTGTTTTATTCTGTTTGAGGGTTGGCTTAGTAAATTAGACCTCCGTTGGGAACTCCGAGGCCACAGGTGAGTCTGTCACGTGTTTTTTATATATGTGTGTGTGTCTGGTTTGTGTATGTGAGGCCCCGAATTGATGTTGGGATTTTGGGAAAACTTGGTGAAAAATTAAAGGATTCTGGTTCTGGTGTGACAGCAGCAGCTGGCATGGGGCCGCTGCAGCAGGTTCGCCACAGTAGGAATTTGGCTGCCACAGAGAGAGCACGGGTTTAGGGAGTTTTCACCACAGTGGATAGTGGGCTGCCATAACGGGACCCCTACGGTATGGTATTGACCGCAATGGCTAGTGGGAGAGTTTAATGAACTCTGCCATAGCGGAGGGTCTGGCCGCTATAGCGAGACCGCCGCAACGCACCTAGTGATCGCTGCAGAGATCGACGGGAGGCAGAAACCAACTTTTATATTGCTAAGTACGAGCCATTAGTCACACAACTCCAAAAACAATTCCCAAAAGATAAAAGGGCAATTATTCTAATGCATTGGTGGATTCTTCTGTGAGGGTAAGTTCTATCATCTTGTTCACTTTCATTCCTCCTTTAAGATGAAAGTCCTAGAACTCTAGAATCAGTAAACCCTTGAATAAATTGTGGATTGTTGGTTTTACTACTGCTCTATCATCTAGAAGTGTAGGTTACCACTTTCTAGGATGGGAACTGCTTAATTATTGTGAGAATTATATATTGAGACTTAGGGTTCCACCCAAAATAGAGATTTTTGCCTAAAATCTTATTTGAAAGGGTTAAATTGATTAGGAACCTATAAATTGGAGGATTAAGATCATTCGGACTGAGGGTAGGATAAATTCACCCTTAAATGTTGGTTTCTCCCATTCGAATGGTCATGAATGGTTTAGGTTATTCTTTCCCAATACTGATTTCTATGTTGATTAGATGGTCAATTATCTACGTAGCACTATATTGCTAGACTTTGAGCGTTCTGAGGCATTACAAAAGGGGAAAACTCTAGCGGAGTAGCTTGCATTGTTCCAGTTCTGCATCTTAGATAGGTTATGGTTTCCTTGAGTTAGACTTTGAGTAGTTGATTGTATATGTAGTGAAACTGACAGGAGAATGCATGATTAGGTCTTCGGGCATGACATCTGGTTAGATATCACTTAGGTTGGTATGATTGCTAATTATGTGGTCTTGCCGCCATTACTTTATGTACTGAAACTTGAGGTGTATTTGTTGTAATATGGAAAGGAAGGAGTTGACATATATACTCTTCTTTTTTATTTAGATGGCTTACGTATTTATGCTGTTGTTGAGTTGATTTATCTGAGTCCTGTTGTGACTTGTGGCATGGTGCCCTGTATTCCTTGACATTGATATTATTAACTTTTCATGTTTCCTATGAGTGTTGAACACGAAGTACGTTGAGATTCATATGAGTGTTGAACTGGAAGTACGTTGAGGATATATATATATATATAAGGCACATTTGACAGGGAGTGAGGATGTGGCCTAGTTTAAGGCACATTTGACAGGGGTGAGGCTGTGGCCTAGTTATGCATTCGTGATCCGAGGTCAGTTCCAGAATGAGTGGTATATGGATACCATGGGCCCCCCGCAGGTCACGACTATTGTGTGAAAAATGCCTTTAGCATGTGTGTACGGTTGAGATACTATCATTGGTTGCATTTCATTGCGTTGGTCTTACCTTACTTTTGTGATTGGCAGATGACTTGTTGTTGATACTATTTGATTGTTGTGCTGTTGTGCTTATCTACCTATTCTGTGAATTTTATGAACGTAGGCATAATACTAATCTTAGTCGGCCTATGATATCTACCGGTATATAGTGTTTGCACTGATACTACCTTACTGCACCCTTTTTTAGTGCAGATTGTATGCCAGAGACTTCGTCAAGAACTTACCTTTAGCCTGAGGCGATTACCCGTTCAGATCAGAGGGTGAGCTCCTATCCGTGCCATGCCGCCTGAAGATCTTTCCTTATTGATGTCTATCTCATTTCTAGACACTTATGCTATTTCAGGCAGTTATTTATTTTTTAGACAACTTTATGTTTTAGAGTCCTTGTACGATGACTTTTGGATCCTTAGGGTTGTAATAGTTTAGAATTCCGTACTTTTATTTTATTATGGCACGACTAGACAGTTTTATGATTATATTCTTATTATTGATTTATAAATGTGTTAAATGAATGAGACTTTGGTTAAGGGGATGGTTCGTCCACCGGGGGGGTTAGTGTGGGGTCGCCATCACCACGGGTTGGGTCGTGACATTTCGACATTCTTTACTTTATCTAAAGGTTTGTAACTTCTCAATTAGACTCTGGGAGCCATCATATACTTCATCCTAAGCACCATTCCTCTTAGACAACATTCTATAAATCCCCTCAATCATATTTTGTAAACTATCAACCTCATCATATTTAAGGAAAACTCTAATCCCATCATAGCAACTCGGAATTTGACTCTAGGAGTAATACGCTTGAACTACAACTGATTATAGGTATAATACATCGTTCAGAGACTTAGGACTTATAACATAGATTCAGTGCACTTGTAAGCTCTAAGCTTCATAGTTCATATAGGGGAACAATAAAGACATGTTGTGCCATAGTGGAGAAAAAGGAAACTAGCCTTACGTACCTTTGAAACCGAGCCTTTAACGATGATAATGAAGCCCGCCTCCACACAACCAGTCTACAGCAAGGAAATAACACCTGTATCAACAAGAAAAATATAACAACTAACCGACAATGGCAACTCACTCTATACGAGATTCTACAGCGTATGACTTCGCCTAATCCCCTTCTATTCCTCAAATCACCATAAAAAACATATGAACACTAACATTTCAACATCTCCAGCCTCTTTACACAACAAGAACAACCCCGAACATGCTATACAACACGTCCAACCACTCATCGAGCAACGAGCTCATTTTATAATTAATCGGATTACATATCCCCTGTTCTTTTACATTCCTCAATTTCAAAACAAAGAATAACCATGTCATGGCGAATTCAGCCGAACCCCTAAAAATTATCACTTATCTTAAGCTTAAGAAGAAGGGGGAAATACTTGAAAGCTATAGAGGATGAAGGAGTTGTCCATGGCTACTTGTAATTCAGAAGAGAGAGAAGATTACCTTGAGCTTATTGAGGAGGAATGAGGAGCATCCATGGCTACCATGAGAGCTTATAGCTCAATATGAAGAAGGGGGGGAGAGGAATTTGTTCATGGGCGTCTGGTTATGGAGAGCTCGTTGAGAGAGAAAGAGAGAAGAGGTAAGAGGTGGATGATTTTATCCTGGAGAAAGGAGATATAAATGACAAGTTACAAGGGCTTATAGCTATATATATCAGCCCTTTAATGGGCTTGGGAAGATTGGGCTTGGATCTGCCCCATCTCACCTTTTCTTGCCTTTTTATTTTGGGCCACTCATTTTAAATAGGTGATGCACCTACTTGTCACTTACTTAACCTAGAAGTTTGTTGATTTCCTACAAACACGTGTGTCATCCTCATTTAATAAGTAGGCCGAGAAGTAAGTAGCTCAAGAAATAAGTAGGTCAAGCAAGTAGGACGTGTAAGCAAGTCGGACATATAAGTAAGTAGGATGTATAAGCAAGTAGGTCGAGTAAGTAGGATGGGTAAGTAGTAGCTCAAGTATGTAGGACATCTAAGCAAGTAGGTGAAACACAGAGGTGAATCATAGAGGTGAAATACATAGGTGACACACATAGGTGAATCTAGTAGGTCGTTGTACCTTTGCCCGACGTCTCACTCGTTCATGAAAACTCATTCACTTTAACTAGACTTAACGTTCACATAAAATTGGACCTTAAGAAGCTATTATAACCTTATTCCTCTATATTCAAGTACGTTCATCGACTTCATCTTAGTCGTACACACGTAGAGAAGTATGGGGTGTTACATAGTTACTTCCATTCCCTTTCTTCCCTTTTGAATATGTCATCTACTAAGCATGAATAATGCATTTAAAATGACCTCTATCTATTCTATCTACCATATACATACCTAATATGAACAACGTATTGGTCTGGTGTCATATGTGGGCATTTGTTAATCCTTTATGCTAAACTGTAAGCCCTTAATGGTGCGGAACTTGCGCCCCTTTCAGTTTGTTCTTCCTTGATCTTAACAGTGGGTTGAATAAACCAGTATGAAAGGATGAATTACTTGGGGAATAGGGGTGGATATACCATGGTTTGTTTTCTTTTTGCCTATGTGAGCGGGGGCATCATTGACTGCGAGAAGGCATTGAGGGATGTCCTAGGGCTAGGAGGCCAAGAAAAGGCTTTGAGTACCCTACTCAACCTTACTTTTGTTGTTCTAAGCTGTTGGGGTTCCTCCTTGCTGTATTATGAGACCATCTAACCCTCTGTGACTATGTTTGTATGTTAAATTAGTTAGACCCTTCACAAAATTTGACTACACATTATTTAAGCATAAATCACTAAACCAACTAATTGCTCCATCAAATTGGAGGTTTAAGTAGCATGGGTGGAAAATAGGATTAAATTCAGAAAAAATGAGAAAACATGATTTGTTATAACTGGTGTTTTTTCTAACAATATATGATGTCTTGAATTCTGGGTTAGCAAATAGCATAAATGCATGCTTAGTTTGTTTGTTTGTTTGGTGTGTCACAAGTCTCTCAAATGTCTGAGTATATTGCTTGGGTTGAAATACAAATCTGTCCTTGAATGTTAACCATGCATATGTCATCCTATTTTCAGTCCTAATCTATAAATGGTAAGATCCAACATATGTCATATCATCTATCTAAACATTCCTGAAGCTGAATTCTGCTGGTTTTTACTTTGTCATATATGCAAATTAAGTATTAAGATGAAGTTGAAATCTGTTGATCGCCTTACGTGTTATTTGAATGATTCTGCTGAAAGACATCATGTACATATGCTACTTTTCTTCTGTTGTAAGAATCATGCAATGAATTATTGGTATACATGCACCTTCTTCACTAAGTGTAATTTCACTTGATTAACCTGTTGTTTGCCTATGCCTCATTGCATCTATACCATGTTGTGTCCCCTTCTTTCTTTGACATGCTCAATATATGGCTCTTATGCAATCAAGATATATTCCTAAGTATACAAGAGTATATATGTTCTGTATACTTCGGGTATTCAGGATGTATATCCATGGTATATCAGACTATATCTTGAATGAGTAGGACTGGCGTGAACTGTTCAATGCATGCACTTTGTTTGTGTTTCACCTCCTTCATTCTCTTAAATCCCACATGTCATGATATATACTGGGTATACAAAAGTATACATGGTTATACACACTCTAGTATATAGTGATGTCTATCCTGTATATCACAAGGATATCATGATATGATTGTTTATTTATGTTGCGTTAATTGGGCTGACCCATACTTAGTTTCCCCCTTGTTTCTTATATGATTGATATAAGCACTTGACTTGGCTAATTGGGCTTGAATTCCCTCTTCTTATCATTCTTGTTTGCTTAACTTATATTGGGCCTGTGACAAACTGCATTTCGTTATATATATATATATATATATATATGCCTTTGCTACTTCTTTGTACATACTTAGCATATATACATAGAAATTTCTGCCCGCTTTTGTTTAAGTGAATGTGGTTTGATAAAAGAATTTGATGAAGGTAATTATTAAGTGTAGATGCCCTCTAGCCCTCTTCTTTTCCTCTCTTTCTTTGCATGAGCACCCCTTCGCATGGGCTCAATCGGGCCCAAACCTACATTGTTCATTCTTTCCATTAGGGCGGAGGCCCAACACTGCATAGATCGAGTCAGCCGCATCACCAGAAAGCCCAACCATGTGTAACAATGGTTCAAAGTTTAGCTGGTGGGATTAGTAAACCCATTAGCCCTTTTACTTTTTATTTATTTGTATATATATGTGCTTTGTATATGTGTAGATATACTTGTATACTATTGAAACCCAGAGGAACAAAAATGAAATAAGATTAGGCAAAAAATACTGATGTAGTTAGAATGATTATGAAACCACCATTTTAAAGCAATAACCCGACTTAAGATAAAATAATCTTTCTCTTATGAATGGAAAAATGAGAAAACATTTTCCTTAAATTCATTTCTATAAACACAAGGTTCATTTTTAAACTTGTGAAGTTTTGAATGAAAAATAACTCAAAAGCTCTTTTGCTAAAAGGTTCTAAAGGCTTTAAAAATGAATGTAAAGTAACTCAAGTGTTTTCCTTTGCCTAAACTCTTTTGGGTTTCGGCCCACATGAAATAAATAAAAAGGGATTCTTTTCCAAGGTTTGGTTTTTTGGACCAAAAAATAAGGTTGACCTACATCATTTTCAGAAAAAAGGATCATTAATAAACATAACTTTATCCTTATTAGAATTTTCCAAAAGAGAAAGTATAAGTCTTCCCTGCATTTTGTGAAAACCATGGCTATTTGAACAAATAAAATACACTTAACCGTTTTATCAAAACTAATCTGGATGAATAAGATTATATCACTTCGGATCAAATTGAGTGGTGTTGGTGGTTATGCTCTAGGACATTGTATGGATCTTATCTGTTATTTATGTTTATAATTAATAAAAGAAGTTTTATTTATATTTCTTATTATTATATTATTTTCATGTTTGCAATAATAATTTATATCCCTAGTTAATCGTTTATAATTTGATTATAATGATATAAGACTAGTATGAGTTTAATCGATAATTATGAGATAATTATGTGTACGGTACAAATTAAACTCATAGGTATTTGTTAGAGAACAACATACTGGATAGACCCATTATGGGATCACTACATGAATCAGTGTCATAAGTGATTCTCATAATAGTTATGTCAATTAATCTTCACACCTGAGATTATCACAGTATCCTACATAAGGAAAATTTTGTTTTGACATTAAAAGATGTTATCTTTAACCAGATAATCATAAAGTGTATGATTGAACATAATGTGAACTACGTGGAGGATAGTGATTATTCAAGATGGAATTTGTCCCTCTCTTTGAGAGAAATATCTTTTGGGCCCTTCGATTAGTAAGACTGAGAAATGCATGGCCGTTCTCAGATGAACTTGTCACGACTCAATTCGTGAATCGTGATGGCACCTACACTGTCCCCTAGGTAGGCGAACCATTCCCAAATCATTTTCATCATATATAAGAATTATGCGGAAACAAAGAATGATTTAACTAACAGATTCAAATTATATAAATGATAAGTGTGGAATTAGGAATAACCACAAAATCTGGTCTAGACTAGTACAAGAGCCACTATTACATAGTTACAAGTCTGATAGGAAGTACAACTCTCAAATGTCAATACTGTCTCAAGAATACAAAATAGACAGTTAAAAACAAGAAGAGTCTCTGAATGCGGATCTAGCCCAAAAGCTCACCCTGGAATCTCTGTCGAGTAGACTCAGATTACCCTCGAGGACGGGAACTGGAACTAGTAACAGACTCTCCACTCAAAGAAGAGTACAGCAAGAGTAGCATCAGTACAAATGACAAGCACTGAGTAAGCATCATAGGCCGACTAAGATTAGCTCACGCATATAAGAATAAAATCAACAAGATAAGCAGATTGGCACATAATACCCAGACCAAGGTCACAGAATATGCCATAACCGAATCACAACCTAACCTGAAACTTCTAAACCACAAGTCTGTCGATTCTCAATAATCTCAAACGATAATCACAAAACAAAGTTCTGAACCTTGGTAGAGTCACTACTCCGCAATCTGACCTAGTCCATAATCCAATCTATGCCACCACAATGATACGAATAAACCATACCAAATCAGACGTAAAAAGCCATATGATGATGCAGAATAAAATACAATGTTGTGCAATGCAATGCACTGGCCAAATACCTCAAACCTGTACAAATATGCTAAAGGCATTGTTTGTTCAATAGTCATGACCCATGGGGGACTTGCGAAGTCCATGTACCCCTCACTCTGGAATATACCTCGGATCACGAGTCCACTCACTCCAGAACAGACCTCGGATCACGAGTTCACAAATAGGCCACATCCTCACTCCCGTCAAATGTGCCTTATATATATCACAAGATAGGCCACATCCTTACCCCTGTCAGATGTGCCTTATATAGATATATTGTATGCAAGACGAGTATTCAAATATGGTTCAAGTCTAGAACCCTAATATGAAACACCAACTCAAAAGTAAGCATGATAAATCAATAAAATCAAATTCTAATGAAAGCACGAGCCACAATGCCATAAGCCATATCAAGACTTGGATAAATCAGCTCAACCATGGAATGAATCATACAAACCATCTCAATCAACATAAAGAGTCTATGACACCCTTTACTTCCAAATCTAACAAGTACACCTCACAACTAAGTCTTGTGTCACGAAAGTGCTCCATTTACTCATGTATCATCATTAGTACCAAGTCATAATTTGATATCAATATACACGTGAAATGAAAATGTATGCCATGCTTGATATAATCATAATTAGACAACACGATTCAGGCCTAATCTCATTATCCTTTCTTTCTCCGATGATAAATGACACAACAAGAGAGAAATGAGTGCAACACGTATCACAACATAGCAATTAAGGCAACAAGCCTAATCACAATAATAGGTGACAAGACACAATCAATCAACCTAATAGAATACCATCCCAAATCACCACAGTATGAATACAAATACACCATCACAATGCATAAATAACGGTGACAAGCCCACATAGTCAGAAGTCATACCAACCTAGGTAATCATCATGTTCGAAGACCTAATCATGCTTTTTCCCGTCAATTCTACACAATATATAAGTTTTGCTAATCAAAGTCAAACTAAGGTAAGATGTAACCTACCTCGAATGCAGAACAGGAGCCACGAACTACTCCACATGGGCCTTCTATTTCTGAAGCGCCCCAGAATGATGGTAGTCTAGTAAATAACATCGCAAGTCAGTAAATGACCAGCACAACCAGCTAATCGAACGAAAAATCAATTCGGGAAAGGTTACTCAAAATACCCCTAACGAAGTCAAGGGGGGAAAATGAGAAATTAAGGGTGAAATTAACTTACCCATAGTCCTAAAAATCATAATCCTTAAATTCATGGTTTTCTAATTACATTGGACCCTTCAATTTCATCAATTAGTCAAAACCCCCAAATTTGGGTGAAACCCTAAGTCTCATAATTAGATTCTCGGACTATCAAGCAATTCAACACTAGAATGTGTTAATCTACGCTTCTAGATGATATAAACAATGAATTAAACAATAATAACTAATTCAAGCCAAGGTTTCATGATTTAGAATTCAAGGTCTTCAACCCACCATTTTTAAAACTTGAACTATCATGGAAACTTAAAGAGGAAATGAAAATGAACAAGATAATGGTTTAGAACTTACCTTCATGGATGATACCCCCAAGTTCTTCAATAATCACCTCTCTAAGCTCTTAGGATAGGTTCTAGGAGTGTTTTTACTAATGAAATTGAACTTTGGAGAATCAATGGGATTCTGGTCCCGTCATTCCCCCATGATGGTGGCAAAGATCGCCAGGGCGGTCCTGCCGTGGCGACCAGACCATCCGCCATGGCGGATAATCATTAAACGCCAGTTTCTCACCATGGCGGTCACATCAGAACCAGCAAATATCTGGTTTTCACAAGTCTTTCCTGAAATGCTGACATCAATCTGAGGCCCCACATACACAAACACACATAAAAACGCCCTACGAATTCACCCGTGGTCTCAGAATTTACAACGGACGCCTAATTTACCAAGTCAACCCCAAAACGGAATAAAATAAATTTCTAACCAAGTAACCAAAAGCAACAAAATACCTCGGGAATGGAACCATCCACCCCACCAAGTCATAATTGGCCCTTCGGACCTCATGAAATTGATGAAATTCCCAAAAAAAAAAAAAATCCGTTTACTCAAAATTCAACTATTGGTCTAATGTTTTCACTTAAGGATTCTAAATCCTTCAGTTTCACTAGACTTGCTTAAAGTGTCGGGAAAGGATCAACGTGGGTAAAATGGTCAAAACGCACATAATGGCCTAACGGGTCATTACATTAGATACTAATTAAACAATCGTTCATCCTCGAACGAAGAAAGAGAGTACGAAAGCAGACGGTAACCAAGGAACCTGTATTATGACCCTCCGAAAGCCTTTACGGTGAGAAGTACGACAAAACACTGCCCGTTCACCTTATCAATCAAACTTTCTTAATTAGCTCAAGATCCAATTCCCATATTTCCTATACTCGAATTTCATTCATAACTGATCCCTGAATATTAGAACTGTTTCTGCGGGAATTCTCTGATTAGATAAATTCGTACCTCTGAACGCAACCAATAGGTCCCACAACATTTCTCAGAATAACACGAACCTTTAGATATAAACATACTTATAGCCCACTCTGAACTGATAAAATACTCTGATTCCGCTAACCTTTCTTTCACCCTTCTAAAGTCATTCTTCGCACCATAATTTCTTGGGAGCACACGAACAGAAGCCCGAAACCATGACTTACTCAAGCCAGAAAAGAATACTTGCTTAATCGGATCAACTTTAAGCAATTCTGTCAAACTCATCTTTCTCATAGCCGACTTCGCTAGTTCCAAGTCTTCTTAAACCTTCAAATCACCATACTGGAACCCACTGAATACCACACCGAGCCAAGTCCATATAAAAACCACCTGAACACTCTAAAGACCTCTCACAACCATAGTACCTCCAGAAATCATTACAAAGCCCGACGTAAACCATTATAACTATCTGAATAACTGACTTGTGTAAAATATCATCAAGTCTGCTCGCAAACCCTGATAAAGCTCGATAAAGCTGCCATACCTCAAATCTGAATTGTACCCTATCGAATCCGCGAAGGTGATTTGCTGGGAAACCCTTAAGTCCTTCTAGAAAATATATACACAGTCATCAAGCTTAATTCAAACAATTCTGACCCTGACTACCACCAATAGTTACTAGAACTGACTCCAAACCTTCCGAAAACCGATCACAGTCCTATCACCCATCAGGGGCGGCTAGTTCTAGTTCTTTAATATTCTAAAATAGCTCACTCAAGCTATTCGATTAGTAATACCCATCACATAACACACTACCACGAATACGGTCTCATCTCGAAAATACAACTCTAACCTTCACATTATAGGGATTTCCAGAAATCCTCTCCTTTAACCCACACTAACTCATCCACTGTAGAGTGTTATGAAATTATCCAACTATGTATCACACAAGCCACTTCCATAAGCCTTAACATGTCGGTTACTTAAAATTTGCTTCTAACTAGCAGTTGATGACGAAATCTCACGAAACTCTGTCATATCACTTAGTCCATTTTTGTAGACTCCCTTTCTTAAGTGTACTCACGATCGCACCTTGTCTGAAATATGTAAGACAACATCTCCACAACCTATACTGACCCAAGTAATCCCGAAGATGTACCTTATTTTTATGGATTCTCGATCAACTATACTTTTTCCCAACTCTTAAATCCCTCAATTCTAATCAAATCACTATCATCGTCACCGTCTAACCCTTTCTCGAACCCGCTCAATAGAATACCACAAAATCATAAGTCTTGCAAACTAGCCGTGTTAATATTGAAGATAGTAATATGTCAAACACTCTGCACCCTAGAGTTCCCTTAAATCACTCAACTCTAAAACTGAAAACTTTCTAAATCCAGTATATCACATAAATAGTCCTACTATTGCTCTGACATATAACCACAAAGGTGCCTTTGCTCAAATTCTGAAATGTTCTTTACAACTCGAACTAATTTGAACCTCATCATTCATTTACCACTTCAATGCCTTTAAACGCCACTCGCCCACGAAGAATCACCACTTGCCTTACTTGTCGAACTGGAACACCTCTAACCATTCGCGCAATTAACCCTTTCGTTCGATCAACTCAACCGAGTAGTAACACCAGTGGTAGTAGGAACTAGCCGAACATACACAATAGGTACAATGCTCTCAACCCTAATCCAATATTATATGCAACACTCGATAGTTCCTTGATTACTAAGAACTTCGTACTTGACCAACACTACAGTTGTTCTTATTAGTCAACCACTGGCTCCCCTTGGCCGACAGGATAACCAAACATAACAACTCGACACTGAACCTTTGTGTCCATTCTACCATGCATGTCCGCAACATAATCCTTGAGTCACTAGCTCTTGACTCCACAATATCCTTATCATTCCTCTAAACACGAAGAACCGGTGAACATACCCTTTACTGAAGGACTAGGACTGTTACACCTTGGAAATTTCCCGTTAACGTACAGTGAATAGGCCAACGAAGGGCATGATGTATATGATGTTTTGATAAGTAATAAATGGTATTTAATGGCCTTAAGCGAGATTTCAAAGGCATTTAAGATAAGGAAAGAAAGTTGTTAAGGAAAGCAAGTCATATGTTGTGTATCGGGCAAGATTTACGAGTATCGAATTAATGAGAGTTTAATGACGTTTTAGAGAAGAGTTATAACATCCCTTAGATTGGTAATGAGGTGTTAAACAAGTGTTAAGAAGGTTCCATAAGGATTGGAGATCAAACGAATGACGGAAATCATTCAGGGAAAAAGGGGTTCTACGACCGACTTATACGGTCAGTATAACATTATACAATCCGTATAAGGGTCCGTATAACACCCAGCATCTGCCTAGTGCTGAACCACGACCACTTATAAGGGCCGTGTAATGTTCCACGGACCGTATAAGTGTCCGTAGAAGTCCCGACGGACTGATTAAGTTGCAAACATAAATACATGTTCCCACTTCACTAAATTCATTTCCCACACTTCTTCATCTCTCTTAAGACCTCTAGAAGGTTCCATATACTTCATCCACAAGAATTCAAAGGGGATTGATGATCTACTTCATTAAACCAACAAATATCAAGAGTTAGAAACACATTAAAGCCATCCAAGCCAAGAAATTTCAAGAGAAGTAAACTAGGGCTTTGGTGTAAGAAGGGTATTTTCACTCAAGGCTTATTATACCATTATATAAGGTAAGTTTTATGATCTTTTAATGT
>NW_026717262.1:0-15636 GCF_029784015.1 Lycium ferocissimum | reverse complement strand
GGGGGGTGGGGTAGTGGGTCCCCCCGGGAAAGGGGGTGGGGGGAAATTACACGTGCTAAGCTTCAAGGTCATTTATGGAAGTTCAGGGAGCACATCGATCCATTTGCGCAAGTTGTGGACGTTGAGCATCTTTCCCGACAAGATGTAAAATTCTAGTTCAATCGCCTTTGAATGAATAGTGCTTAATTTCGAGAATCGGATTTCGGAGAAGCGAAATAACCCTCGAAGCCCCAAATTCAAGCCTAGCATACCTAGGACATGCCAAAAGAAGGAGAGGATAGCTTCACATACCTTTCTGCTTGCCAAGCTCATCAAAACTCCAATCCCGTTTCAAAAAATCTTGCAAATGGTCATCTTTGCCGATTACTATTCATGCAAGTTGACACTTTAATCTTTGGTTTCTATTTGACTACCGAAATTTAGAGCGGCCACTTTATAAATACAACGTCCGAGAATATGGCTCGGCCCAAATTCAACAACAATCCGAGAGAATAGAACTCGGCAAGGAATAACAACAACTATATCAACAACAACCCACAACAACATCAACAATCACCACCAAACACAATGTAACACAACTACACAAAATATACAATTTTCCACCAAAATCATAATTTATCCAAGTCGTCTAATCTTTAACATACACATTAAATGCACGTTTCCATCTTCCAAATTCATCAACAACCATCATAGTTCACCTTAACATCTTAATTTCCATAATGTCATAAAACCATTACAAATACGACATAAGTTCCTACATTCCGTTTCAATGCAAACTTAACCCATATATACCTCGTTTACATTATAATGCTCAGACAACGCAACTAACACGTTAAACAAAATAAATTCGTCACCATTCCTCCTACATGTATGCCACGGCCAACATGGAATTTCCAACTTCAATCATTTTCATTCTACTTTCATTTTCCAAAATAATTTCCACAATCATACAACTAAATTACAACATAAACTTGACCTTATCCATACAACAACATACACACACGGCACATTCATGCATATAAAATTGCCATGCAAACATCCATATTTTCATGATTTCCACTCAACTACATATTCCATGAACACAACCCGACCTTCATAAGATAAACAAAAGGGATGAAACCTTACCTTTTTCTTCAAACTTCTTCACTTCCTCAAGTGTTGAATCGACAAAACCAACGGCTTATCTTCCGAAATAATTTCACCACGTTGTAGAGGAGGCTTGAATTGGTAGGAATATAGCAGAAAATAATTTTTTGGAATCAAAATTTGGAGGGTGAAATCCTTTTATGGGGGCCTTTCTTTTTCTCTCTTTTTTTTCTTGTTTTTCTCCTTCTTTCTTTTGTCTTGAATCCCCTCGATTTTTCTTGAACCTTCCACTTTATAAAGCCATTAATCACATAGAAATTAATTAATTCCCATGGGCTTGGACTCCCCCTATAGTAGGCCACCTCCATTACAATTGCTGGCCTTATTTTATATTTTTTTTTCCAATTTTCCAAGCCCAAAATCCTTAGCCCACTTTTAATAATTCATGAAACCATCTTCCAAAATTCCAATTTTGCCCTTAGCCTTCCTCACGTATTTCCACGAGACGTATTCGAATTTCCCTTTATGCCCTTAACTTTCTTAATAATTCCGCTTCTAATTTCTTCTTAGGCCATTCACATGCTCGAAGCAAAATAAAAATGTGGCCTTACTTGTCGTCCTCCCGCGATTGTCTCGAATTATCCAATTGTTCAAAATGCGGGATGTAACAACCACATTACATGTCTTTACCCTTTTTGATGAAAATTCTCTCTTTTGGACCTTTCCGTCCTTGAACATTAAAATTGTAAATTTGAGGCCAAAAGCCTACGCTGGGGGTGTTAGTGTTGCTTGAGAAGTGGTAAAGATTGGTGTAGTGGAAAAGTCAAAAGAAATGAAAAAAAAATTGAAAAATACAAAAAGGTTACAAACTTTATATGCAAAAAAAAAATGTATCTTTGTGAAAAAGGAATTGGAAAAGAACAAGAATATTAGAAATCAAGAAAATGGTTGCACAAAAAGATGTTGGAATAATTGGGGAAAGTAGCATGCAAAGGAAGGAGTGATGATTTGAAATGAAGAAGAAAGTGGACAAAAAGTATTGTGTAGTGTTGAAGAAGGGCGTAGTCACTTGTATCCCAAATACTTATCCTACCCTTCCCTAAGCCTGCATTACAAGCTTAAAAAGTCCCTATGTGATCTCCAACGGAATGTTCTTGAGTTTGTAAGGAATGAAAATAAGGGCAAGCTTATGGTGTGATATTTGTAAGCACTAGAATTTCTTTGTCAAGTGTGAGTGACTTTGTGTATATGTCCCTTGTATTGTTTTTTTTTTTTTGTTGTTGTTGTTATTGTTGTGAATATAGTGATGGGACTTTCTTTCTTGTGAGGGCATATGGATTATGAAAGATTGGTGATGTTGACAAATTCCGAGTTGAGTCAAGTGAGCATATCTAGTAAGCTAGTGGTTGTGAGTCACTTATTGAGGCTTGAGTGTTGTTACTTGATTGTTTTAAAACTCCATTGCATTCTTGAAATTTTATTTGGAAATGATGGAGTTATTTGGTTAAAGATTCACATTCTTGTAGCCTAATTATTTGTACCAAAATCATGAGTTTTGTGCTTAATTGATGAATATGATTTGAAATGATAGTGATACTACTTGAGCTTGAATTGATAGGTCCTCATTGAGTTGTTGGTTTTGATTTGCTTAAAGTCAAGCAAAGACTTTAAGTTGGGGGTGTTGATAAGTGGTGATTCACCACTTATTCTAGTCTCTTTATCTTAGTTTTTGTATCCTTTATTGATAATATGAGGCTATTTATGGTGTGTATTGATGTTATTTCAGGTACATTGAGTTATAAAGAGAATTGGGATCAAACCAAGTAAAAAATAACAATTTTCTGGGAAAAATGGCCGACTTAGCGCAATTGCGCTATTTGGGCGCAATAGTGCTGAAGGAATTGGAAGCTGTAAACCTTGAGCGCAATTGCACTGAAGCTGCGCGATTGCGCTGAGTTGGTGGGGTTCTTTGAGCGCAATTGCGCTGCTTAAGCGCTATTTGCATTGTAGTATGAACTGAATGCAATTGCACTAAACCTGCGTGATTGCGCTGAGTTGGTGGGGTTGTTTGAGCGCAATTGCGCTGCTTAAGCGCTATTTGCATTGTACTATGCTTGCGCGGAAAAACTGGGCAGAAATGGAATTTCACGTTTTTTGTTCCCAACTCATACAAAACTCGACCAAGCTCACTTGAAAACATATCTTTGGTAGAAAACACATTTTTGGAGGCTAGGAATTTTACACCACACTTTGGGGTTGAAGATTTGTAGATTTGGGTTGAGAACTTTCTTAAAGTTTTCTCCATTTCTTTGATTCCTTGCTTTGTAATGAATATTTAAGTGTGTAGTATTTATTTTCCTCACTTGAATCTTGTTTATTGAAATATTCTATTATTAAAGTGTTGGATGAAACTCTTGCTTTGCTTATGTATTGAATGATTTTTATTGCTAATGAAGTGAGTTAATGTTGTTTTAATTAATCTTGTTCTTTAATGTTTCTTAAGGGGTTAGCTAACCCTAAGACCCGTCCATTTACTTCGATTTGAGCTCGGAAGAGGAAAATTGAGGTTGGGAAAGATTAATTAACAAGAATTTAGGGCTTTAAAACCCATCTAATAACTTGTGCTAGGAATAGGATAGTTACTTGAGATTATATTGAATGTGCTTGATATCACACTCTAAGGCTTGGAAAAGCTTAGAGTGAAATTCATTGATTTGGTTGGAAGACTTTCAATGAGATTTTAGAAATCATTATCTAATTAGCATAAACTCACTCTTAGTTGTAAAATCGTGAAATATATCAGATCGTTTACTTGAGTATAATTTCCTTTGTATCCATACTTGTGGCCATTGATCATTTTACCCGCTTTCTAGTTAGTTTTATCTTTGTGAGTTGTTAAACCAAAAATCAAATATTGAAAAAAGTGTTTGGCTTAGCCTAGTTGGTGATAATTCCTTACTTGTTTAAATTGGCTTTATATTATTCCCTGTGGATTCGACCCCGACTCAAAGTTGGGTAAAATTATATTGCGACGACCGTGTACACTTTCTCTTTGAGGAATGGATTTGGACGTTATCAATGCATCTCATGTTGCTTTTTTGTTTGTGAATGATGTGTTTAAATTGCATGGAGTACCTCACACTATTGTTAGTGATAGGGACTCCATATTTCTTAGCCATTTTTGGAAGAGTCTATGGGGTACACTTGGTACCAAGATCATGTTTCTACTTCTTTCCACCCTCAAACGGATGGTCAAATCGAAGTAGTGAATAGGACTTTTGGGAGCATGCTTAGGTGTATGATTAGAGGAAAACCCACTTCTTGGGAGGATCGTTTGCCTTTGATTGAATTTGCTTATAATCGGTCCCTCCATTCCTCTATTGGCATGACTCCATTTGAAGTTTGTTATGGTTTCAACCCCTTGGCTCCTTTAACCTTAACCCCCTTGTCTAGTGATGTTGTTGTGAGTTTAGATACGAAACAAAGAGCGTCCGAAATGGTGAAGGTTCATGCCAAAGTGAAGGAAAGCATAGAGAATATCAATTGGGTTTGGGTGCACTTCCGAAAGGAAAGATTCCCTCAATTGAGGAAGGGAAAGTTGAGCCCAAGAGGAGATAGCCCTTTCAATGTCCTTGAGAAGATCAATGACAATGCTTACAAGATCGACTCGCCAAGTGAGTATAATGTCCATTATGTTTTCAATGTAAGTGATCTATCTTCTTGTGTTGTAGGTGAGCCTTTAGATTCGAGGACGAATCTTCACTACGAAAGGAAGGATGATATGATACCAATGAGCACCACTCCTTCAAGGCCCTTCACTCGTAGCCAAGCCAAATGTCACGACCCAAACTGATGAGTCGTGACGAGTGTCTGACTTCTAGCGACCAAACACCCCTATACACATATTTGAATCTTATTGAACATCAAGGGCCCATAAATGACCTAAACTGATCTCATAAATAAGCGACATCGTGAACTCTGAACAATATGTATATACATAAACATCTTTGAAAACGAACAAAGCCGGTTAGTCGCTACATATACTGTACACAAAGGAATAGAAGCCGACAAGGCTACATCACCTGACTAATACATACAACTGTTTACAGACCTCTACTGGAATAAAAGCTATAAAAAGAACGGGATAGGGCCCCGTCATACCCATATGCATATACATCTCAAAAGGCTAGCATACCAAAATATAATGTAGCTCCGGATCAGTGGAGCGCACTGACCACTGCTGGATAAAAGTCCTACTAAGCTGGACCACCCGTCGGTCTACCTGAACCCGCGGGCATGAATGCAGCCCCCCAAGCAATGGGGAGTCAGTACGGATAATGCACTGTGTATGTAAGGCATAAGAAAAAAAAATATATAAATATGTAAGAGTCATGAATAAGATCTGAACTCATAAGCTGAAATAACTATCTGCATGTACTTGTATGAACTAGTCTATGTATGCATCTGCATGAATCTGTAAAACTGACAATGCCACTATGGGCGCATAAAATGCATGCTCATGCCTATCAATCAAGGTCATACCTCTATATATACGTGCGTGTATAACGCCAACTATATGTGCGTGCATAACGCCTGTCAAGCCTCTATGGCATCCCATTATATCATATTGGCCTCTCTGCGACCATCATCATATATATTACTGCGGTACGTGCAGCCTGATTCTCATAGCATCATCATGGTGCACTAGATGATCAAGTGGTAATGCGTGTATAATGCCTATCTCCACTCTCATGCCCCACATATCTAATATTCGCGTATATAACGCCTTCTGGTCACTGGTCAATGTACATAGATATATAATGAATGTAATGCATGAATAAATGATATAGAACCGTGATACATAAAATCGGACCCATGAACGAAGGAATAATCATAAATGGGGTACATGAACATCAAAGATCAAGTACTCCTAATGCTTCTAAGAGTAGAGTAATATGGAAGCTCGCTTACTCGCTTGTTGGCTCATATCATAGGATCATGCCAAAGGAAAGAAAATATAGCCTTAACATACCTCGAACTATATCCAATCGTCCAACTTCTAATCCTCGAGCTCGTAAGTCTACAATCAAGATAACGTAGGCCTTAATTAGACTATTTACCTTGCCTACTAATCATTTTAAAGACGAATAGAGCTTAACATATTATGGGCAACATTTCCCTTATAAGCTTGACAATCCTTCAACTTTCCATTCAATCTAACATCAACCACAACAACAATAAGAACACATATATATAAAAATATACTTAAATCTATTCCCAATCATCTCTTGAAATAGCCCCAATTCACTATCTTAACCTTTATCAACTTACCACTTCCACAAATACCCGCTCTTTACTTAAAACCACTAAAATCCTTGATAATTAACTTAAATACAAGGGTAGAAATCATTTACATACCTTGAGGGGTCTAAGATTCCAAGAATCAACTTCAACTCCAACTTCCTAAGCTTTCCAACTTGAAGAAACCCTAGAAACAACCTTCTTCTTGACAAGCACGGGTTCACGGGGCTCGGATCTTACCAAATCTCCACTAATAATGATGGAAAATGTTGAGAGAGAAAATACTAGGGTTTCTCTGATTTGGAATGGAGGAAAATGAGAAATAAAGTCGTGGATCATATATTTATACTTGGAAGTTAAAAAGTTACAGCGGTGCGGTTCGACGAGCGGGTCGACGACCCGTCGACGTGTCGACGGTCCGTCGACATGCTCCGTTGACTTGCGCCTGCAAATTCAGGGCTGCATAAGCCCATCGATGCCGCATTAACAACAGCCCATCAAAGACAATGACCGGTGTCTACAAACTTCTCCAGTTCAGTTCAGATCGCGTCGATTCGATTCGTTCAACTTCTAATCTCGTAAATTGCCAGGAATACCTGCTGGTACCCTTGTACACGAGGTAAGACACTTTCTACCTCCAAAACTAGGGCTCAGATCTCTATTCCAAAGGCATACCCGACTAGGAAACCATAGGTTCTCCTACGATGAAAACGAGAGGCGTAACATTCTCCCCCCCCCCCTCCCAGGAACATTCGTCCTCGAATGTTCAAACAATCATGGGTTATAAAAATTTTGGCAGAGTTTCCCCTATAAGTATACAACCCAACCTACACACAACAACCCAAAATACTACCACACAGGGCCACATACTATAACATACAATACCATGGCCTCACACGACCAATCACGATAACTGAAAATGAAATAATACCTGGGGGAGATGATGCCTCAGACTGAACCTCCTATACTGCTGGAAACAAATGCGGGTACTTAATCTTCATTGCTTCTTCCGCTTCCCAAGTCACTTCCTCAACATTCTTATTCCTCCACAAAACTTTAACGGAAGCTACATCCTTGGTTCGCAACCGACGGACCTGTCTGTCCAATATAGCCACTGGAACCTCTTCGTATGATAACTGCTCGGTCACCTGGATATCATCTACTGGTACTACTCTGGAAGGATCCCCAATGCATTTACGAAGCATAGACACATGAAATACCGGATGTACAGACTCCAATTCAGAAGGCAATGCTAGCTCATATGCCACCTTACCCACAGTACGAATAATCTGATATGGCCCAATATATCGAGGGCTCAACTTACCCTTCTTACCAAACCTCATCACTCCTTTCATAGGTGAAACTTTTAGGAAAACCCAATCGCCTACTTCAAACTCTAACTTGCGTCGCCGATTATCCGCGTAGGATTTCTGTCGACTCTGAGCCGTTAGTAACCTTTCCTGAATGCCTTTCACCTTGTCAACAGCTTGCTGAATTAAGTCTGGGCCTACTAACTGATTCTCTCCAACATCAAACCATCCTATGGGCGATCTACATCTCCGCCCATATAAGGCCTCATACGGAGCCATCTGAATACTGGAATGGTAACTGTTGTTATATGCAAACTCGATAAGAGACAAATGATCATCCCAACTACCTTGAAAGTCAATCACACAAGCTCTCAACATATCCTCAAGTGTCTGTATAGTACGCTCCGCCTGTCCATCTGTCTGCGGATGAAATGCAATACTAAGACTCACCTGAGTCCCCAATCCATGCTGAAAAGACTTCCAGAATTTAGCTGTGAACTGTGCTCCCCTATCTGAAATAATGGTTGTAGGAACACCATGAAGTCGTACAATCTCCTTGAGATAAAGCTTCGCATAATCCTCAGCTGCATAAGTAGTTCTGACAGGCAGAAAGTGGGCTGACTTTGTGAGCCTATCAACTACAACCCATATGGAATCATACTTCCATGGAGTACGGGGCAAACCTGTAATGAAATCCATATTAACTACCTCCCACTTCCATGACGGAATCTCCATAGCCTGCAATAGACCTCCGGGCTTCTGGTGCTCTATCTTGACCTGTTGACAATTTGGACACTGGGCAACAAATTCTGCTATATCTCTTTTCATACCATCCCACCAATAAACTTCCTTGAGATCACGGTACATCTTTGTTGAGCCTGGATGAATAGAATAGCGAGAGTAATGTGCCTCCCCCATAACCTGCTGATGGAGTCCTGCAACATTAGGAACACATAATCTACCTCGATACCTGAGTACTCCATCACCTGTAATCACAAAGGGTGTCTTTTCTTTCTGAGGTGTTGTATCTCGATAA
Organism: Lycium ferocissimum; assembly: GCF_029784015.1. Classification (NCBI taxonomy): domain Eukaryota; kingdom Viridiplantae; phylum Streptophyta; class Magnoliopsida; order Solanales; family Solanaceae; genus Lycium; species Lycium ferocissimum. Next base: position 6,903 of record NW_026717262.1, on the reverse strand, counting down.
TGAACTAGGACAGGGTCTTCGTACTGACGTTCTTTTATTTCTGCTACCAAAGATGACACTGCTGTGTCTTGAACAGTAACTCCTGCATCACCTGAATCTATCAATCGAACTCCGAGGCTAGCTAATCGATGAACTTCACGGACCATTTCTCTTCTCTCTGGCGGCACATGTGACAAGCTACCCATAGATTTACGACTGAGGGCATCGGCTACTACGTTAGCTTTCCTGGGATGGTACAGAATATCCACATCATAGTCTTTCAACCACTCTAGCCATCGCCTCTGACGCAAATTCAAGTCCTTCTACTTAAAGATGTACTGGAGACTCTTATGATCAGTATAGATATCAACATGGACACCGTATAAGTAGTGCCTCCATATTTTCAAAGCATGAATCACTGCCGCTAGCTCAAGATCATGGGTTGGGTAATTCTTCTCGTGCTTCTTCAGTTGTCTAGAAGCATAAGCGACAACCTTACCGTGCTGCATCAACACACAACCCAATCCAATGCCTGAAGCATCACAATATACCACATAGCCATCTGCTCCTTCTGGAAGAGTCAAAACAGGTGCTGAAGTCAACTTATCCTTCAACGTCTGAAAACTCTGCTCACAAGCATCTGTCCATTGGAACTTAGCTGATTTCTGAGTCAACTTAGTCAATGGGGCTGAAAGAGAGGAAAATCCTTCTACAAACCTTCTATAATAACCTGCCAAGCCCAAGAAACTGCGTATCTCCGTTGGTGTCGTGGGCCTTGGCCAATTCTTCACAACCTCAATCTTTTGGGCATCCACTCTAATGCCTTCCTCTAAAATAATGTGACCCAGAAAAGCCACAGAGTTCAACCAGAACTCACACTTAGAAAACTTGGCATATAGCTCTCTTTTTCGAAGAACTCCAAGCACTGCTCGTAGATGTTCTGCATGATCAGCCTCTGATGGTGAATAAACCAGAATATCATCTATAAACACAATCACGAACAAATCTAGGAAGGGTCTGAATACACGATTCATCAAATCCATGAATACGGCTGGGGCATTAGTTAGCCCGAACGACATAACACGGAACTCATAGTGGCCATATCTAGTCCTGAATGCCGTCTTCGGAATGTCCTCTTCCTTCACCCTAACCTGGTGGTATCCTGATCTCAAGTCTATCTTCGAGAAATATTTAGCGCCTTGCAACTGGTCAAATAAATCATCGATCCTCGAGCGGATACTTATTCTTTACAGTCACTTTATTCAATTGCCTATAATCAATACACATCCGCAAAGAGCCATCCTTCTTTCTTACAAATAACACCGGTGCTCCCCACGGTGATGTACTAGGCCTGATAAAGCCTTTTTCGAGTAAATCCTACAATTGCTCCTTCAATTCTTTCAACTCCGCAGGTGCCATCCTATATGGAGGAATAGATATCGGCCGAGTATCTAGCAATAAATCAATAGTAAAATCAATCTCTCTCTCTCTGGAGGAATGCCTGGAAGCTCATCTGGAAACACTTCTGGGAACTCATTAACCACAGGGACAGACTGAAGAGTCGGCGACTCTGCTTGCACATCTTGAACTCGAACTAGGTGAAAAATATACCCTTTTCTGATCATCTTCTCTGCCTTAAGGTAGGAAATAAACCTACCCTTCGGCGAAACGGCATTACCCTTCCACTCAAGAACTGGCTCATCGGGAAACTGAAATCGAACTATCTTTGTTCTGCAATCAACATTAGCATAACAAGAAGCCAGCCAATCCATCCCCATAATAACATCAAAATCAATCATATCTAACTCAATCAGGTCCGCTAGGGTATGACGATTACAAACTATAACAACACAGCCCCGGTATACTCGCCTGGCTATAACCGGATCCCCAACTGGGGTAGACACCTCAAACGGTCTAATCGACTCAGGCTCTATCCCAAACTTGCCAGCAACAAATGGTGTAACATATGATAAGGTGGAACCTGGATCAATCAGTGCATAAACATCATGGGATAAAACTGATAATATACCTGTAATAACATTAGGAGATGTCTCACGGTCCTGTCTACCAACCAAAGCATAAACACGATGTTGAGGCCCACTTGAGCTAGATGCTCCACTTCTCCCTCTACCACGTCCCCCGCCGGTGTCCAAAACTTGCCCCCGGGGCGTACTTGTGAAGAAGAACCAGCCACAGACCCTATAGGCTGAACCATGCCTGTACCAACCCTCATCGGACACTCCCTCATCCTGTGGCCTGACTGACCACAAGCATAGCAACCATCCAATCCCAATCGACACTGCCCAGCGTGTAGCCTACCACACTGAGCACACCGCGGCAAGGGTGGCCTCACCTGGCCTGACTCTGGTCGGTACTGAGAGCCTGATGCTCTAGAACTCTGGCCCGCTCCGGAATAAGAAGACCGATCAAACCTAGGGCCTGAAAATCGCGGAGGTGCACTCCCTGCCGACTGATAAGAATATCTGGAATGCTGCTGTCTCTGTCCTCCCCTGAACTCACCAACCATATCAAAAGATCTAGCCCTCTTACCACGGCCCCGGTCACGCTCACGCTCTGCCCTCCGCTGGCATTTACGATCCTCCAAATTTTGTGCATACGCCTGCATACGGGAGATATCCATACCTGGCTATAATGCAGCAGTCGTACACTCATCTATCAAGTGTGGCCCTAGACCAACCACAAAGCGATGAACTCTATCCTCCATCTCAGCCACCATGGCTGGGGCATATCTAGCCAAGGAATCGAAGTGTACACAATACTCCTGAACACTCATAATGCCCTGCTCAATACGTAGGAACCTGTCTGCTCGAGCCCATCGGACCTCTGGAGGTAAATAATGGCGAAGAAAAGCATCTGAGAACTCTCGCCACACAGCTGGAGGGGCATTCTCTCCCCTAGATAACTCCCATGCCTGATACCACTGTACCGCAATATCCCGGAGTCTATATGAAGCCAACTCCACCGACTCAACCTCATCCATGTGCATAACCCTTAACGTCCTCTACATACTATTAATGAAATCCTGGGGGTCCATATTTTGCTTTATCACCAAAAAATCTGGAGGACCTAACCCAAGGAAGGTCTTAACCCTCGAACTACTAGCCCGGTCTACTTGATCAACACCAGCTCCCTGCCGCCGAGCTTGGGCGGCTACTAATAAAGTCAATAACCGTACAACATCTCGTACGTCCTGGCCCGGTACATCCGGTACCGATATAATCATGTTATGGAAGGTGCTAATGAGGCGGGTATGCGATGTCCCGGACGGCCCCTCACTTTGAATCTTATCCTGAGCTCCTGTAGCCTGTCGAGTACGGCTAGTGGCCTTACCGCCGCTCCGCCCTTTAGGCGCGTGTAGCTTTCTTGCGGGGCATCGCCGAATTCGAAAATCAAATTATCAAAAAGCGAATTAAGCTTAACACATGGCTCTATCGCACGATCTAAGAGGGAAAGAATGATATCATCCTAAATGTCTTGTAGCCTCATATTTATAAGCGTGGTGCACAACACGCCCATAAACAAGACTTTACTAGACATGATCCGTCGACAACCCTAGATGGAACCGCTTCGATACCACTGATCCTCACGACCCAAATCGATGAGTCGTGATGAGTGTCTGACCTCTAGCGACCAAACACCCCTATATACATAACTGGATCTTACTAAACATCAAGGGCCTATAAATGACCTAAACTGATCTCATAAATAGGAGACATCATGAACTCTGAACAATCTGTACATATATAAACATACTGAAAGAACATAGGCAAGCTAGCTAGGCTACTACATTTACTGTACACATAAGAATAGAAGCCGACAAGGCTACATCATATCGTACTAATACATACAAATGGAAGGTCCCTCTACTGGAATAAAAGCTGTAGAAAGGACAAGACAGGGCCTCATCATACCCATATGCATATACATCTCAAAAGGCTACATACCAAAATATACTGCAGCTCCGGATCAATGGAGCGCACTGACCACTGCTGGATAGAAGTCCTACTAAGGTCTAGGACCACCCGTCTATACTCATATCTTAATTTTACCCGAACATCAAGTAAGCATGAACGCAGCCCCCCCAGCAATGGAGAGTCAGTACGGATAATGTATTGAGTATGTAAGAAATAAGAACAACATATATACGTAAGAGTCATCAATAAGATCTGAACTAATAAGCTGAAATAACTACCTGCATGTACTTGTATAAACTAGTATCTGTATGCATTTGCATGAATCGTATATATACCGACAATGCCACTATACCAAAATGCATACTCATGCCTATCAATGATTCATACATCTATATATATATATGTGTATAATGCTATCATAGCCTCTATGGCATCCCATCATATCATATCGGCCTCTCTGCGACCATCATTATATACATTGTTGCGGTACGTGCAGCTTGATTCTCATATCATCATCATGGTGCACCAGCTGATCAGGTGGTAATGTGTATGATGTCTATCTCCCTTTTCATACCCCACATATATCTAATATTCGCGTATATAACTCCTTCTGGTCACATGTCAATGTACATAGATATATAATGAATGTAATGCATGAGTAAATTGTAAACATAGAACTGGATACATAAAACTGGACCCATGAACAGAAGGAATAATCATAGATGGGGTACACGAACATCAAAGAATGAAGTACTCCTAATGCTTCTAAGAGTAGAGTAATATGGAAGCTCATTTACTCACTTGTTGGCTCATATCATAAGATCATGCCAAAAGAAAGAAAAGATAGCCTTAACATACCTCGAACTATATCTAATCGTCCAACTTCTAACCCTCGAGCTCGTAAGTCTACAATCAAGATAACGTAGGCTTAATTAGACTATTTACCTCGCTTACTAATCATTTTAAAACGAATAGAGCTTAACAAATTATGGGCAACATTTCCCTTATAAGCTTAACAACCCTTCAACTTCCCATTCAATCCAACATCAACCACAACAACAATACACACATATATATATATATATATATATATATATATATATATATATATATATATATATATATATATATATATATACATCATCTCTTAAAATAGCCCCAAATCACTATCTTAACCTTCATCAACTTACCACTTCCATAAATACCCTCTCTTCGCTTAAAACCACTAAAATCCTTGATAATTAAGTTAAATACAAGGGTAGAAATCATTTACATATCTTGAGAGGCCTAAGATTCCAAGGATCAACTTCAACACCAACTACCTAAGCTTTCCAACTGGAAGAAACCCTAGAAACAACCTTCTTCTTAACAAGCACGAGTTTACGGGACTAGGACACCCTAAACGATTTGATGAGCTCTGTCGACCTACGCCGGCAGATTCAGGGCTAAAAAAGCCCATCGACATCGCATCAACGACAGCCCGTCGACATGTCAACGGCTCCGTCGATGATGACTGGTGTTTACAGACTTCTCTGATTCAGTTCAGATCGCGTCGATTCAATTCGTTTGACTTCTAATCCTGTAAATTGCCTAGAATACATGGTGGTACCTTTGTACCCGGGGTAAGACACTTTCTACCTCCAAGGCTCATACACGGGTCTCTATTCCAAAGGCATACCCGACTAGAAAACCATATGTTCTAATATGACAAGAACGAGAGGCGTAACACCAAAGAGCTCCAAGACTTGCAAGTGATGTTCATGAAGAGAGGGGCGTTGGAGGCGCTTGAATAACACATTTCAAAAGTGTATAACACATGGATGATTGCTTGGGAGGATGTTGAAGATGAAGGTATAAGAAGGGAAGCCATAAAAAGTGGCTAGAAGTGCAATCGGCCAAAGAAGAGCCAATTTTGGCTATTTTCGGCCAACTTGTGGCTATTTTGCAAAAGGTCACTTTTGGGCCTTAGTTGTAAAAGGCAAGACTATATATAGTTGCCTTAGTCATTTCATTAGTTTTTAGCTTGATTATTGAAGAAAAACCTCTTATGAGTGATAGTTTGTTTAATTAGTTAATTAGAAATTATCTTAGTGATTAGTTGTGTGGATCTTTGGTTAGTAATTCAAAACTATTATCCTTGATTTTCTACATTGAATTGCTCATTTGTGGATTCATTGAGTCTTCTTTGTTGATTATCAATTAGTATAGGTTCATTAGTAGGAATCAATTAGGAGGGTTTAGGTTTAACATATCTAAATTTGCTTATAATTCCTTTACTAATTGGGTCTTGCTTTTTATCTTAATTCTTGCAATTTAATTCCATTTTGAATTTCTAGAGTTTCCATTAGGAATCTTATCGAAACCCTTCCCTTTACTTAACCATTTTTAATTATCGCACACGGCAATTAAGTAACGAAAGCAGTCTCAATATCATAGATAAATACTAACAAATATAGAAATACAAATAACTAACCAAGGATCTAGTCAAGTCATAGTACAAGAGCTTCTAAGTATATAACTTAAATTAAAGTTACAACCACAACCTGAATACAACTTCTGTTTAGAATGAGAATTAAACATAAAAGTCTAGATGAACTTCGTGAGATCCTTGAAGGCTAACTGAATCTCGCTCATGTACCTGGAACAACTCTACACCCCGAAAAGGGTGTAGCAAGAGTAGTATCAGTACAAACACTATGTATTGGTAGGTATCATAGGCTGACAACAATTAGTTTACATATATAAAATACAGAAATTAACAAGTAGACATGCAAGCAATCAAGGACAGTCACTAAGCATATTTAAGCAAGATTTGCAGTAATAGGAACCACAATAGATCTCAATAATCTCAGGTCATAGACCAGGTGGAAGCCTCTAGTCCTCGAATCCATCAAGTCACTAAGTAAGTATTTAGCAAGCACATAGCAACTCAAATGAATCATCAACCAAGGAATCAGTGAGGCAATGTACCATGCAATGATATAAATGC
>NW_026717261.1:0-15573 GCF_029784015.1 Lycium ferocissimum | reverse complement strand
CCCATTGTCAACTAAAATGCCTACAACATTCCTACTCCTCAAACTTAAATTATCACATCATATAACTAATAAAATATTTCTGTTGATTTAAATCAAAATACAACAATAACAACAACATACCCGGTGCTTGATTTAAATAAATTTATGAAAAAGTAAGTGCCCACTTGTGATTTGTTGCCCATTTAAGTTTGGTAAATTACGCAATTTGCATTGCCGCTATTGTAAAATAGTTTTTGGTTCCATCGCATGGAATTAATCCATTAACCTTGACAACTATGAGAGTTAAATTTCTTAAGGAAAAGAAGAAACTTGTGGCTCGTAAATTCTCTTATTCTTTTACCTTTCCGTTCTTAAAGTTTTCTCGGTTTTAAAACATAAACTGATTTTATTAAATTACTGTTTGAACACTGAAGATAACAGTAAACAGGTACAGGAGGAAATCATTTGCTGGCTTAGGACATGAACAAGTAAAATTTTGCCCTTTTCATGTTTAAAATTATTCTTGTTAGTGAGTGTCATGCCAAATCTTGAAAAACAGACCGACACTTGGTGCCTAAAACTTGTGACAACAAACCTATATTCATTTAATTCTTAGACTTAGATAATGCATGCATCATGATAATTAAATTCTTACAACTTAGAAATATCTACATTTGACACAATAGCCTAAAATAATATGAAGCCTTAATAAATAATTCATGAAATACAATGAAAATGTCTTAAACACAGTACATGACCCACAATGTAAATTTGACGGGTTGAGTTACCTCACTAGTACTTCCAATATTCAGACCAACGTGAACATAACTGATATTTGTACGATTTAATATCTATATGTGATTTCGTATTTAGGATAGACCACGTTACTCTCCCGTTCCAAGCTATCTTTTTGAAATAATAAAGAACAGGAGTAAGGACACAATATTTTTACGTGGGAAAACCCCCCCGCTCACAAGGGTGAAAATCACGGCCTACACCCCCTAGGATTTTCCCAAAGTCCACTACAACCTGAGCCTTTGCAAATTCTAGTTACAAACTCGAACTTAGGGAAATAACCTCTAATTCCTATCTCAAAAATCTCCCAAGACTATGAGCCACTCCAAGTTGCCCCAACTTGAAGTTGAATTTGACTAACGTGTACACCTATGATAATTGCTTCTATGAAAGTGATAAAGGTACAACTCGACAAACAATCCTAATACACGAATCTAGAATTGAAGACTTTAAAACATAACTTTATGAAACAGTTCTTCAATTGTCTTCTTTATCAAAGCCACACTTCAATAATCGTAATCCCTCTCAAATATTGCATTGACAATGTGGTTTGCTCAATTTACATGATTTTCTCTTATAGTGAGTGCATAAAGTTCTTCATGGCGTAATCCTGAGTATATATAGCTTTTGACGCGCATCGAGTCAAGCCGAACTCAAACCTCAGTACGTCGTACGAGGCCTATTGCGCGAAATAGGATTCGAGTTGACTTAGAATTATTGCATTTACGCTGCCGCGTGATTTTTGGGGGTCCGATGTATCTTGATACTCGTGAAAAGAAATCCGTTAGCTTGTTCGGCTAAGTTCCGAATTCTAAATCAAAAATCCTACCGCAAGAGAACACCGAGCCGGAACATGTTCCCAGACCCCATTCGCTAAATCGGTTCATTCAACTTTAACTCGTAATGACCCGTTTGGTAGTTACAGCTAGTTTAACCCCGTTGACCCTTTCTCAAGCTTTATCAAGCATATATTTGACCCGGTTGGACGGGTGGTACGATTATTTATGTCACTTCCGACGCGAACAGGTTTTTTTTTAAATTAGACTTAAAGTGAAAAAAATGTTTGACTCCGAAGTTAGCTTTTGGGTAATCGGACCTTATCGAAAATTCGTCGATTCCGAGAGGTCCGGATGGTCATTTAGAACCCCGTGTAGAGCCTATTCGGTCCCAACGCACTTGCACATTTTCGGGGACTTGGGTTGGAAAAGTTAGTTTTGAGGTCGAGGGTCGACTGTCAACGACGCCGATGGAAATTTCGAGGCCACGCAGTGCGTTGATAGCGTGTTTTTGCGTAAAGTTGCATATTTGATTTGTGAAAACGTATTGTCTCCGGTTGTAGTTGTACTTGACGAGGTTCACGAAAAGTTGGGAATATTGTCAAGTTCGGTACGCCGCTACGGCGACAACAAGATTGCCAGGCTGCACCCCTATACGTGGCCCCGCCGCCATAAATGTGTTATGTTTCCCCCCGAGGGACAGGTAAGCGGGTCCCCAATAGCGCTAAAGCGGGACCAAATTTCGTGAATGCCCTCTTTTTTAGTTTGGAGTTTTCTTTAGATACCTCAAAGACAGACAAAAAGCCTCCTGAACATCTTCGTTCGGATTCGCATGAATTGACCAATCCACTCGCCTACCAAAACGATTAATTATTAACTAATTTTGAATGAAACTTGACTTTCCGAGTTCTTAGCCAAAATTGACGAAATAAATGAAAAGGATTCAAATTTCACGTTTTTAAATAAACGAGCGGATCAGACCCAAGTAGCCTGCCGGTCACCTCTAGTCGGCGATCACCGTCGCTAAGAATGGCATTGTCGCAAAGCTTCGTCGTGCCATACACCCTTTCGGAGTTATCCATACAAGCATAGTACGTCGAAGTGTGAATGTAGGCCAAGAACTCCAAAATCGTCATAGCAAGCTGAAAGAGCGCGGAAGCAGCGATCGTGTCAGATATATAATTTCTTATAAAACCCTTAAGTCCTCCATTCATATCCCTAGTCTGCCCAAGAGTATTTTAGGAGCTTTTCTTAGATTCTTAGGAAAACTCTTTGAGGTAAGTCCATCTAACACCATTCCTTAATCATGATTCATTATTCCACCTAGTTTAACATTAATTCATGCTAATCTCCCTAAATCACTTGGTGAATCGAGTTGGCCCCAGTTTCCTTCTCTAATTTGACCTTGATTATAAAACCTTGATTTATTGGTGGATTGAGTTTGACGAAGCATGGAATTGATGGGTAATGACAATTTTAATCAATCCCACATTTCTAAGGCTTAATTTTATGTAAATCAAAGTTGGGGTTTATACCCAATATTGGTGGTTTATTCTAGAATCCGACCTCTAATCTATGAGTTAATTGGCTAATTGTTGACAAGAATTAATTTCACCAGAGTATGAATTTCCATATTTAGCCTTCGAATTTCCTATTTTTACCCTCGAAAGGCCCGTTTTCCCCATTCCATGAGTTAGGATTTGGGACTCGTTCGTAAATAAGGTCGCGGTATTGATTCTTCTTGATTCTAACTTCCTCTATTCGGATATGATTAGTCTTTCACTATCATTTAGGCACAAAAAGAAGTAAGACTAAGGTTTGTTCGTTTGAGTTTGTTGTTCGCTTTTCCAGGTAGGTTTTCATTTAATTATACGGTGAGACCTCGAATATCGAAGCGTATGCTTAGATGATTTTCTCGGGAGAACGAGCGAAAACCTTCGAGTATGAAGTTTGGGATGGATATTGCCGTAGGTTGGGCCTTGTTGTATGTTTTGGGGGCTAGCCACCCCGTTGCGTTGTTGACTTATCTTTTCTATGTACTTGTTAACTTGTCGCCACGTTGAGATATGGATATTGGTGGTTAGTTATACATCATGTTTTATGATACTAGGTGCCTTATTTTGTTGATATTGAAATAAGAACTATGAATCGTTGTGGCATTGTGATCCTTATTGATAATATTAGGTGCCCATGCGTGGTACTGTGGGATTGATTTGATTTATTGATATTAACTTGCATTGTATTCATACTCTTTCCATGATATATTAATATTGCCTTGATATAGTACGATACGGGAAATGAGAAGGAAATACGAATACCGAGACATATTGATACGAGTCACCTTGTTAGGTAAAAGGGTGACCGATATTCTTCCGAGACATATTGAATATTAAGTCATCTCCGGGTGCGAGTGATTAACGGAAACACTTATCTCTCTCGACCCATATTAGATATTGATATCTCTGGTCGTAAGGGGAGCCCGGGTATTAGATGTCGAGTCATCTTTGGCTGTGAGGGGTCCAGATGAGTGTCGAATATCTCGGTGGCGCGGAGTGACCGTACATGGACTTCGCGGGTCCCCCATGAGTTGGCTGTCGAAGACGTGATGTTCCGTCGTGGATACAAGGTGGAGTATATGATTGATACATATCATATACATCTTTGCATGCATCTTATCATCTCTCTTGGTTGTTTATGATATGGATTTGTGATTGAAATCTCCCAGACTTGGTACAATTGGGTTTAAGGGGTGATATGGTTGGATTGATGGATTGAGTTGGTATTCGAGATTTGGACAATCGAGTTTTAAAGTTAAAAATATATGGATTTGTATTGTGGATACTTGTCTAGTAATGACTTGTACCTTATTGTTTCGTATCATTCTTACTTTATTGTCTTCATATATTTAGCTAGTCTTAATTTATGATACCTTCAATCTTATTGTTTGTACGACTACACTTGTCGATTCTTTTATGGATGTGAGTACTTGCCGGTTTTACTTCATCCCCCCGTGGCTAATTTTTGAGTTTGGTCCCAAATCCATTCAAGGTGAGCATGATGACGTCACGCTTCAAGACTCCTTTTTTTTTGCTTATGTCTTACTTCCTATTCGAGACATGAATTGAGACTTTTATGTATTATTCGGGCTTATACTTTATTAAAATCCTAATGCGGTCTCTTTAAAGTTAAATAGGGCAACCACTATTCGATGTACGATGATAGGGTCACCCAAAAGCTTTAACGCCAGCGGCAATGCCAAGACTGACAGACTTTCCCGGATGATTGTAAATGTCACTGTTATGGCTGAGATATTAGTGGAAATTTCCCCTTTTGGCTAGCGAGTAATTTGGTAGCATTTCCAGTGAGTATATTCCGGGTATTAATGGAAGAGTCAAGATTTTGTTGATTAAGAATAGTCTTGGGAAAAGATAAATTTGCAGTATGGCAATTGATTTACAACGCTGGGGATGTTAAGAATGTTGATCGTAAGAAAAAAAGTTTTCCCCAACTTTAAGTTGTCAGCCTTTAAAAAATTGAATGGAGTGATCTTCATTTGATTATGAATAGTTAAATTTAAACGGGGAGTCGAACTTGGGGTTACGTTGTAGTTTAAAATGTGACATCTTGGACATTGAAAAATTTTAAAATTTCCCAATTTTTAAATAGCATGTGTTAATATAAGCTATATGGCAGTATACTAAGCCCTTTAAACCCTTTTTTGAAACTGGCCCGGGCCCGGAAACCCAATTTTAAAAAACCGGCTTTTTTCCAAATTCCCTTCCAAAAATTGGAAATGGGAACCCCTTTTTAAATTTTAAAAAAACCCTTTTTTTGTTGTTTTGTAAAAATATATGTATATTATAGTTTTTTTAGTATATTGTAGGTATATTTATATATGTTATATAATTTTTATAAGTAAAATTTATATATTTATTTAACCCAATAGCATATATGTATATATTTAAAGTTAAAATAATTCCCTTTAAAATATACTAAATCTTATAATATAAACATATTTGTTATAAAAATAGAAATTTACAAACTTACAAAAACTTAACTTATAAATAACTTAAGTTATAATACATATAACTTATAATATATATATATGTTTAAGTTATATGTATTATAACTTAAGTTATTTAAAACAATTTTTTTTATGTTTATAAAACTTTTTTTAAATTAAGTATATTTATGTTATAAGTATATTTTTATTTAAATTTTAGTTATTTTTCAAGTATATAACTTTCTATTTTTTAATTTAAGTAGATGTATGTTATAAGTATACATATATATATATATATATATATATATATATATATATATATATATATATATATATATATATATATATATTTTGTTTAAGTTATATGTATTATAACTTAAGTTATTTATAATTTAAATTTTTTTCTAAGTTTAAAAAACCCTTTTTTAAATAACTTAAGTATATTTATGTTATAAGTATATTCTTAGTATATTTTAGTTATTTTTCAAGTATATAACTTTCTTTTTTAATTTAAGTAGATGTATGTTATAAGTATATTTTTAGTATATTTTAGGTATATTCCAAACCCCAATATAAAAAAAAATAGGGAACCAATAACAGAAGAAAGTTAATGAGCCATAATTTTATTCATTCATGGAAAAATTTATTTCCAAGGTTTAGTTTTGTTTAATTTTTAAATAATACATGAATTGAAAAAAAAAAGGAGAATAATAAAATCAAAAATTTAAAAACCATTGGGCCAATTCCGCCTTTCATATTCGGCCATGGAGATATCTTCAAAGTCTTCCTTTTGGTCTATTCCACTTACTATCAAATCTTAAACCTTTTTTCCCCTTTCCCCTTTTCCCGGGGTTTTGGTTGTGTCGCCCCGATCTAATCCAATCGCGAATGAAACTAGTACTTGCAACCCAAACCGGGATAAGAGTGTCTATGATCTCCAATTTGTTGTTTTCCCTTCAAATGACCCCCGAAGCCACGGTTGATATTTGAACCAAAAAGGGTATCTCGAGCTACTTTGGGCCGGGGTGACTCGCCCCCGTATTCTTCCACCAGCTAAGACGTCCAAATCATCTAGTTGGTTGATATCCATATTTGGTGCATCAAATAAATAAGTATTCTCAAAGTTTGCATTAAGAAGGAGTTGGGTGTGAATGTAAAACTTTTTTAAAATTTGACAAGCCCTTTTTTCTACTTTGGAAGCTTGGGCGTGGAGCAACGGGGGTAGCACTTTCTTCCAAATTAGAATAATGACTAAAAACTTTTAAACTCCCATCAATCGCGAGTTTGGCTTGTTCTAAAGATGGTTCAACTTCCTCGTCAATTTCTAAATAGTTATAAATTTTACCAACCAATGCTTTATAAGACATTTTAAAACAAGGATCTAAAAGAGAACCCAATATAAATAAAAATTGAGATAGAAAAAAAACTTCTTAAATTTTTTTGTCATATTAAAAAAAGCCTCTTTATAAAAGGGGTTTATCTTTAACCCCATATAAAACCCTAGCTATTTTACGGGTAAAACTTAAAAATTTTTAATTCATGGGATAGAATTGTTAGAAAAAGCAAGAGTTGCATTAAAATTTTTTGTAAAAGTTCAATACACTTTTCCCTTTAAATTCTTCCCCAAAAACCGGAATATTTTAAACCCAAACATCACTATCCGTATTAAAAGGTTGTGTTTTATTGGGGAATCCCATAATCATATGCTTGTTGACTTGTTGAAATAATGTAAGTGTAGTTCCACCCCAGTGTCAACTTCTACTTGAATTTTCCTATGTTTGGCCCTTTTGCACACGGGTTTTAAAATATCTCTTTTGTGCCTTTTTTACATTCAAAAAAGAAAAACAACCCCATTTTAACTTTTTAATAAAACTTCAAAAAAGTCAAGACCATCTCTAACAATCAAGTTTAAAAGGACAACTACATCTCACTTAAAAATATTTTTTTTAAAAATAGGGGTTTTAAATTCCCTTTTTAAAAAACCAAACCTTTTATTATTAGAAATTATCTAAAGCAATAAAAATGTTTTTTTTTAAATGTTTTTAAAAAAAATTTTTAATAGTTGACATTGAACCGCTTTAAAATTTTTTGGCCCTGACGACCTTTCCCCTTTATATATAAAAAAGCTATAATTCTTTTTTCATCACGCAATTATCATCAACCTAGTGACATGTAAAAAAAAATTTAACTTGTTAAATAAGACCCAAATTTAGGGAAAAAACACTACAAATTTTAAAAAATTAAATACATGACTAAAAAAAAATCTATATTTTTTTTTATAAATCTATAATATCCCCTACATTACTTTAGGTATAAAAATTTTGGGTTATAAAATGTTGAATATAAGTAACAAACCCCAAACCCCAAGGAAAGAAAAATGGTAAACAATCATAAAACCACCATTTTAGCTATTTCTACACGCTTTTTTTTTTTTTCATAGCTAAAATTTCTCCGGGTTTGTGGGTCTATTGTTTGTTGAATACCCCCACATTTGAACTGTTTGCTCTCCCCAAACATCCCATGTTTACCTTTCATATGATTCGTTAGTGAACCCGTTTCCCCCTCCTTACTAAGGTTCCAAAACAAATTCTTTTTTATAAATTACATTACCTTTTTCTTTCCTTATCCTTAGTCATAAATTTTAAAATTCCCCCCGTTTTGGGCCCCCCCAAATTCTTCGGTTTTTTTCTTTTGGAAGGGTTGGGCGGGGGTTTGACTTTCCCCCAATTTTTGGGGACTTGTGGTTTTATCATCATCATCATCATCATCATCATCAATTTATTAAAAATTCCGGGGAAATAGTGTTGTTGCATTACCTCATGATCTAAAAGTGCATTATTTCCACTAATATCAATACCTAAATTAGATGTTTCGTTCACAAATGTTTCCTCATTAAACCCACCCCTAACAATACCACTATACGGCACCATGTGAACTCTTCGACATTATTAAATAGAATTAATTTAAGTCCACTCAAATAAATCACGAAAATAAATTGCAACAAATTAAATTACGTAAATTAAATAGCGGAAAATAAAGATAGAGTTGGAATGAAGGTACCAAATTTTCGGACTAATTTCCACCAAAGTGAAGGCGGCTAGAATTGCAACCACCAAAGCATGGCTAGAATTGCAAATCCACCAAAGCTTTGGAGTTACTTCGGATTGTTGCAAATCACCAACTCTCCAACAATTTTTTTTATAATTGCAAAATTAATAATTGAAACTAAAATAAAACTTTATAATATTTAATTGAGAGAAATTTAAAGTGCTAATTATTGAAAGTATTATAATTAGAGAAAATTTAGAGAAAAGAAGAGTGAATTGGTGGATTAAAACTGAAAATGGAGAGGGGTTTATATAGGGGTGGGAGATGGGTTAAAGTGTAAAAAAAAAAAAAAAAGTTTGGGGGGTTGGGGGCCAAAAGGGGCGTTGGGGCGGTCAAGCCATTTTTGCAAAATGGACCGTTGCCAACGATTCATCCAATAACATATATATAAAAAAAAAAAAAAATTTTGATCTTCATAAATTAAAAAATTAAACCGCGAAATTCACCGTCCATTACGGTTTGAACCGGTCAACGGATGATTAATAGGCTTACATATACTAGTTGAAATTATAGTCAAGTGATGCGTAAAGATTGAAATGACATTGTTTAATATTTCATTAATTTATTTGAAATTTGTTGTTATTAGTCATTAATGAGCATAGCTTAGATTATGATTCAGCATTTGATTATCATTAGCTGAATGTTGATGCTTGTTTTCGAAGTTTTAAGTCAAACTTTTCCCCTTGTCTTTGGATATAGATCTAACTCTGTCCCATATATAGCAGGTTAAGCACTTATTCTCCTTTAACTTTGTTAAGTTTGAGATGCTTTAGTCCATCTAACGAAATACCAAATATAAAGCTCTAAATTAACGTAAGTTGGGGTTTTTTTCACGAAGAGACGAAGGGTGTTCTTCTTCGGTAAAAAAAGTGGAGCGTTCATCTTCGAAATCCTAAATTTCCCCAAATTGCCCCTTGAATCCGTAAAATGAAGAACCCCACTTTCCCAACCCTTAAGGTTAAGAGAGTAAAGTGGGATTTACTCTTTAAATAATGAGATAATGGTAAAAAAACACAATTTAAGTATCACTTTTTTGCGAGTTTCACATTTTAATTATCGCTCATTTTCCGACTTGAACTGTCACCATTTCTGTATTACAATACACATAGTTGAGTAGATGGTGATAGTTTAGGTGCAAAATATCGAGATGTGTTTTAATACAAAGCTAAAATCGAGGTGTATTTTAATACACAGATGGTGATAGTTCAGTAGCGAAACAACTGATAGTTCAGTTGTAAAAAGAAACATGATAATTAGGTCGTGTTAGTTATTGGGTCATGGTCGCCCATATGAATCGACCCGACCTAGAGAGGATAAGTTATAGGGAAGTTACACAAAAGTTACAACCCTAAAAACTACCACCTAGTTGTGGTTGGCTTAAATAAAGGGAATATGTTTTCCACTGTCACGTAATTTCTCTGTAATATAGGTCTTCCTTCTCTACAGAGATAATTTTTATCTCATTCTCCACACAAGAACACACACAACAAAAGGGGCATTTAGTTTGTGGATATTTGTGTTCTATTTCCTAGTGAAGAAAAATTGGCTTGGAGCAATTCTTCAATAAAAGGGTTTTGAATTTTTCATTGTAACAGTACACGATTCTTGTTCAAGTTACAAATTTCTAACAATGGCATCGAGCATAGGGTTTTAATTAATTCCCTGGTTAGTAACCACGAAATCAAATTTAAGTTGGCGTCGAATTTGGGTTATATGCGACTCTAACCGATGGAACCAGTGAAAGCAAATTTGATATTTGTGTTCCTTTTCGTTTAATAAAAAAATACGGTCTATGATTGTTTTTGTTTCATTGGCTAATCACAATCATATCTTGGTCCTATGGACAATTTTTATTTTTGATGAAGTTGGAACATGGATATAGAGTCGAATTATATATTGATATTGTCCAGTTGGAAGTATTTTGCCATAGTAATCTTTGGCCGCATGTATTATAGTTTCGATCCATATTCCAAGAAAATCAAAATTTTCTTTTCCATGGACAATGGACAATTCAAAAGGATAAAGTTTTTTTTTTTGGTTCACGTAACTTTAGAACCTGAAAATTGTGACAGTTTTATGGAAAAAATGCTTCGAAATTTAATTTCTGGAAATTGCTTGTTATGAATTACAATTTGTGGTATATATTTTCAGAATCTACTCGTTACAGGCTTTCAGTTGATATATTACTCATTAAAAACGGATTTAAAACGAGTGAGTTATGATTTTTTGAAGATAAGCCGAAAATTGTGACAGTTTTTTTGAAAAACTACATTCTGTAATTTAACTTCTGGAAATTGCTTGTTAAGAATTACAATGTGTGATATATATTTTCGAATCTACTCGTTACAAGCTTTCCGTTGATATATTACCTATTAAAAACGAATTTAAAACGAGTAAGTTATCAAGTGTTGAAGTTGTGTTGAGTAAAATAAAATAAAAAGTAATTTTTTTTATAACCTCCTAATAGCCATGCCATTATATTGGTATATAATCCTTAAACGTATTTCTGTCTTCTACGAGTAATGTGGCATGTGTTGTCATATTGAATGGTATGTCCATTCTTATTGTTTCATTGTTCGCATTTCAGATATGGTTGGACAGGGACAAGCTCGAAGTACTCCAAGTGGGAGTTCCCCGAAATCGAGCAAGGAGACAATGTGAGAGTACGTCGTCGTAGGACACATTTCCGTGGACGTGAAGTCATAAGGAATAATGTTCCGAGGGCGACGCAAAATCTACTAAGGGATCAAAGGGCTAAACGAAGGGAAGGAGATAAGAAATTAAAAGAGTTTAAAGCTATTAAGATGTCTTCTAATACTTGCGAAATCTTGAACTTTTTCCCTTTGAAACAAAAAATTTTTCCCCAATTTTATTGAAATTCCGTTTGGGGAAGTTTTAGCAATTTTAGTAGATTCCATCCGAGACCCTTTGGGAGTGGTACTTTAGTTAAAATTGTTCACGATTTTTTTCCCCAAGTAAAACCTTTTTGGGTGTATGTTCGAGAACTTGAGGTCGGGGGGAGCATGAACAAAAATTTGCTTTTGTGAATTGCTTTTCAATATTTTTAATTAGTTGTTTAATTTTTTTATATTTTTTATTTATTTATTTTAAAGGGTTTGAGACTTAATGGAAAGTTATTAAAAAAAATTTCACGCTAAGATTTTTTTTTTCCATTTTTGATTAAACGTATAAACCGTAGTATGATGGGAAAACTTTGGGGACCTTTCGATTTTACACTAATTGTGAAGTCATTTAGGGAATTAATTTGTTTAGGTGAATATCACTCATAAAATTTGTTAAAGAAAATATTGATGAGTAAAAACTTGCTTAATTGTCTCAATCAAACATATATGGATCTAAAAAAGCATAAATTCATTTAAACAAGGGGAAAACAAAACGGGAGAATTCCCACATATGGAGTCGAAAAAAGGGGTATTTGGAAAAGAAAGATGCTAGGAAGGTATTAAATTTTTTTGGGTTCCCCCAAAAGGGGTAAAAACCGCTCAACACGAAGGGGCCCGGAAAATTTACAATGCGGGGGAAAAAAAAGATTTCCCGCCCTTGGAATTGCCGGGGGAAAATTCCCCGCACGGGGAATTTGTGGGATTCTTTGTTGATGTCCTTCCCCGAATGTGAAGAATATCCCTCGCTCATGCTATGGGGCACGCTTCCGAAAACTTTTTGGGGGTCCGCCGGACCCTTTTAATGGTGATGGGGGTTCCCTTACAAGGGAACCCGCCCGGATCACAATGTCGGAACCCCCTTGGGGTGAGTCTCATTTTGTTTTTCCCCTCAAAAGTGTTCTACCCTTTGAGAAAAAAAGGTTGGGCCCCGGGGACCCGTCTCTTCCCAAAAAAGGGAACATTTGAAGGTTAATTTAAACCCTTTATAAATGATAAATCAAAACTTTTTCTAATGTTTCCCGTCATGCCAAGACAAAGCGATTTTGGGGCCCGCAAAAACCCCCATTTGCCTTTGGCAAAACCATGCCGGAAAAGTCTTGGGATTCAAACGCAAAAGGAATTTGGGAAAAATGACAAAAAGGGTCGGGGAAAAGGGACCCCCCAAAAAAGGAACAACCCAAATCCGGAGGGGGAAAAGGGTTTTTTTCAAAAAAAAGACAAGAGTAAGAAAATGAAAATTTGCCATTTTCCCGGGGCATTTGCTCATGAGTGTCCCGAGCCAAAAAGGTAGTTTAAAAAGCATCTCTAAGTGCTACATATGTTTCTAGCACGGTTTACTCCGAATTTTTATTTTGGTTTTTGGGGGACTCGGGACCCCCATAAATGTGATGGGAAAATCAAGCCGGGGAGTTTCGTCGAGTCCCCCCGGGATCGGTGGATATATATAGGAAAAAATTTGAAAGCTTGAAGTCAAAGGAGTGGGAAACCCAAAATGGATTTGTGTGGTGGGAACTTTGATTTTTAGACGCCCCTATAGTAGATCCAACGTAACTTAGTACCCGTGTTTGTTCTTTTTAGATCTGGGTTTCGAAAAGTTTAGTCGCAATGGTGTTAGAATTACTCAAGACAATGTTTTTTAGGGTTTTTGGACTTCGTTATGATGTTTTATCGTTTTGGTTTTAATCCTTCAACTTTAAGGGCTATTATGGACCGTTGTGTAATTTACATGTTATTCTAGTAAAGTTGAAGTTGATGTTATTAAGGCGCAAAATTTGGTCCATGGGGAAGGCCGGGGAATGATTGGGAAAAAAAGGGCATTTTAGGTTCTTTTTCCAAAAAATTTAAATGCCAACTTGCGGAAAATTGTTGGAAAAATTACGTGTAAACCTTTGAGAAGGCTTAAAAGCGATTCCCCCTTTCCAAATTTAAACCATTATGATATTCCCCCGGGGCCAAAGAAGTGAGGGCAAAGGTTGGGTGCTTTGTATTTCATTACTTTTTTAAAGATTTGCGTTTAAAATTATGCAATTTGATTTCTCATAAATCAAGCACTTGAATGCTTTAGAAAATATATTAATGAAGTTGAGAATCAAATTTGATAAAAATATAAAGACTTTAAGAACCGATAAAAAGGGCCGTAAAAATTTATCAAAACAGGTTTTAAGAATTATGTATGAAAAAAGGGATTACGAAACCCTTAAACCTTTTAACAAAGGTTTGGGGTGGAAAAAGGGGGAATGGAAAAAATGTTGGCCATGACAAGGTCAATAAGGGAAGCAAATTTACCTATCTCTTTCCGGGGGGGGAGCGTTATTGACCGGCCCACATACCAAAAAAAAAATGCCCCTAAATCGGGGTTTCCTTCCCCTCCCCCGAGCTATGGTGGGCATAAACCGAACTTTGAATGATTCAAACCCTTTGGGGGTTTTGTTGCTATGTGAAAGATCGTTTTGGTAAGTTTTTGGGAAAACCGATCCAAAGGGGGAAAAGTATCTTTATAAGATACTCGGAACACTCCCAAAAGGGTATGTGTTATTGGGGAATTAAAAAGGAAGTATAACTAAAATTGAATCAAATTTTCACATTTGTAGAAAATGATTTTCCCAAAAAAAGGGGGAAATAAAAAAAGGAGAGCCTCTTTACGAAATGTTAAATTTATTTACGGGCAAAAGCTTCCGGGCATGTTTGATAGTCAAATAGATCAAGGATCGGTTTTGGTCCAAAGGGGTTTTAAATCCCAAAATCCTTTAGGAAACCCAATTTCAAAAACGTAAGAGTAAAAAAAAGTGTACCTAAAAAGATCTTATGAGATTTAAGATTACGTTTTCTAGTGTTCCAGAATTGGGTCTAGTTTTAAATTTGATGCTTTGGGCAAATCCCCCGGGAAAAATGAAGGAGAAAGCAATGAAAGAAGAATTGGGGTCCCTAAACCAACAAAAACCCCAATCCGGGGACTTTCCTTCCCGGGGTAAATTGGGGAACAAATGGGTTCTCAAAGGGTTTAAAAGGTTTTTTCGGCAAAAGAAAGATATAAGGCACGATTGGTCACAAAAATTTTAAAGGAAGTGGGGAAAAGATTAGAGGATTTTTTTCACCTTGTAAATTTTTCCTTTGGGTTACTTTTTTTTATTGTCGCAGTTTTGGGTTGAGTTACACCAAAGGACGGAAGGAGGCCCTTTTTTCAAAGGGGAACTAAATGAGGAAATCTATATGGAACAACCCGTAAAGGGTTTTTGTTAAAGGGCCAAAAAAAAAGTCCCCAAATTAAAAAGATCTATTTACTTTGAAGGGCCCTTGGAAAAGGTATTTTACCCCTTAATCCCTAGGGTTTTTGGGAAACCCCCCCCTTCCTTTTGGGCCGAGCGAACCCCAGACTTCATAATACTCATAGCCATACGGGGGGCCCCCAAAACATAAAAAGCACGGGGTGAAAATTTTTCAAAAACATACTCCTTTCTCCTTTAAATCAAAAAAAATCCTTTGTCCAACAAATCTTGTAACATAATGCATAATAATATATCGGGCCACATAGCCATTACAAAACCGACATATCACGCACACGAATTTTTCCCCGCCAAAATCTCTCCAAATTCGGATACCACCAAAAGACCCGGACTCCGGCCTCCGGGGGGGAAAGGAGCTCGCCAAACCCGGGAGAACCCTCCCCTTCTTCTTCTCATCCCCGGGACCGCGCGACAAACGCCCGAAGGGGGCCAAGCGGAATATGCCGGGGAAGGGGAAAGGGCAGGGAAACGGAGTCATAAACAAAGTAAAATGCACCCAACGGGGAAAGGGTTAAACCGGGAAACCAAAGGGACCTTCTTCGCCTCCAAAACCCAAAATAACGGACCGGGGAAAACAAAAGAAAAAAACGGGGAAAGTCCCAAAAAGCTTTTCTTTTTTTTTTGAAAAAAATTTTCCCCCGTATTCCGGGAAAATCAAACATACCAAGAGGGGACATTAACCTTTCCCAGGGGCGTCGGCCCAAACCCTATATAACATAATAATC
>NW_026717260.1:0-15515 GCF_029784015.1 Lycium ferocissimum | reverse complement strand
TAAGTCCCATGCTAATGTTTGGTATCTAAGACGTTTTTGAGATCGGGGGCCCGAGACTTAGGATCGGATTAACTTAGGAAGCGGACAAGGTATGTAAAGCCTATCCCTTCTTTCTTTTGGCATGTCTAGATGTAAGTGAGATACGATACGAGCCTTGGGGTAACTCTATTCATAAGTTCCGAGCATGTTTACGACTCTTATTCACTTCTTGATATTAGCATTCTTAATATAGTCGAGCTATTGCCCTCGAGTCTTTTGCATGATTGGATAGTACATGATGCATAGAGAGATCCTATAACGAATAATGTCCGTAACTTTCATAGCCGGCCTCGGATTGCTTTGATACGTTCGTAGAGGGTTCTATAACGAATAATGTCCGTAACTTTCATAGGCGGGGTCGGACTGGTTTGATACATGTCTAGGATCCCTGAGTCTTCCCTTAATACAGCTTATAGCAACATTTAGAAAGAACTTAATCTGGCTATCATTTTAATACTCGAGCGTTGATTACTTACTTACCTATCGAGTCTGAAAAGATGATTTTATATGCATATGGCTATTCACTATTTTGTTTGTGCATTCTGTTTTCGCATCTTTCTCCGAGTCCCGCACTAGCGGGCCGGGTACAGTATATATATATGTATATCATGGTGTTATGCTGTGTTATGGAGTTATGCTGTGCTATGGAGTTATGCTGTGTTACGGAGTTATGCTGTGATATGGAGTTATGCTGTGTTCCGGAGTATGCTGTGTTATGGCGCCAAAGACGGGGTGGCGACCATGTTCACCGAGTCCTATAATGGGCCGGATATATGTATATGATATTGACATGCATGATTTGTATTTCAAACGCAAGCATTTTGATATTCTGGTTATTGTGCTCACTTTCTGTACTTCTTACTTTGGTTATAACCCCGTTTTCTGTATTTCATGCTTTATATACTCAGTACACATCTCGTACTGACCCCCTTTCTTCGGGGGCTGCGTTTCATGCCCGCAGGTACAGACGCTCGCTTTGGTGATCCGCCAGCTTAGGATATCTATTCTGCTATCTTGGAGCGCTCCCTTGTTCCGGAGCCTATACTTTGGTACAGACACTTTCGTTGTATATATATACGTCTGTTCAGGGGTACGGCGGGGCCCTGTCCCGTCATATGATTCTGTTGTTACTCTTAGAGGTCTGTAGACATATGTGTGGGTTATGAATAGTTACTGTTCAGTTGTGTCCGTATGATTTATGTTTTGGGCGGTCCCATTCGCCGTGGCAGCCTTATCGGCTTGCGTATGCATATATGTTTTAGGATACTGCATGTTATGGTAGCCTTGCCGGCTTATGTGCGCTATTATCTGTTGAAAGTTGTAACTTCTCAGGGACAGGTAACTGTGATATATATGCGTATATGCGGCAGTTTTGAGACGACGTCTTGCCTTCGTATATGTATAAGTTCTTAGTATGCTAGTTGTGGACTGGCTATAGTAACAGGTGTGTACGAGTGTCCAGCCCGGGCACTAGTCACGGCCTACGGGGTTGGGTCGTGACACCGCAGCCGGTTCTTCATCATCTATGCGCCCTCCGGGGCAAGACTCCCAGACATCAGCAGGTCAGGGTAGGGGCAGGAGGAGAGCACTTAGTCCGAGTGGATCCCAGCGTCATACTTATGCATTAGCTGGACGACAGGATCTTGAGTATCCCTCCGATGTTGACCCAGGTATATTTTCATTAATCCTTTATGGTATGTATGTACCGATTGATTCGGGTCCTATGTTGTCGTATATTACTCCGGGTCTGATAATTGTGTTGAAGTGAGAAATCTGAGCCAACCCAACAATCTGAGATGACAGTAATTACTAGTGACCTAGTGATAGCTAGAATCATGATTCACGAGTAAGTTGATTGGAGGTGTGATAATAATAATATGTTTATGAATAGAGATATAATGGACTCCTAGGCTGAGTGTGTGGTCGTAACTTATGAGACAAGCTCTATTAATTATATCCTGTAATGGTAAGTAATCTTATGTTGCTGAGTTGCGTATTATGTGTGTCCCGATATGTGCCTTATTAAGGCATGGGACGCGTTTTTATTGAGATATGTACAGGTGTGGGATTGTGATGTTTACAAGAGAAATCCTACTGAAATTTTCCTTAGAATAAAAAATAAAAATAAAAGAGAGAGAAAAGAAAGAGGAAGCTGCGGAAATCGTAGACAGAATTGTCGTGAAGAGGGGAGAAGACCAGCAAATGAGTGATTGAGAACGGAGTGTATAAAGGTGATATATTCTAAAGGACAAGGTGGTATTGAGTTAAGGAAAGGATCCCATGTGCGAGGAATAAGGATCGATTATGAAAAGGGAAGTAATAAGATAAATTGAAGAGGAAACAATGTAGCGAAATTAGTACGGATATAGCAGGAAGAGGAGATATACGAAGTATGTGTACTTAAGAAATAAGTTGTAATATGAGTAGAGGAAAACGCATCTCCTACGAATATCCTCCACTAAGGCAGAACGAGTAAAGTGTACAAAAGAATAAATTGGAGAGAAAAATGTGGCCATGAATTACGAGTTTGCCGTACGATGATAGAGCGATAAAGTGAGGCTACTAGCAACGACAAATACGACATGATTATGATTGGTTTCGGAATCAATGTTGAATGTGTTATATCCCGTATTTTGTACATTGGGATAATCCGAGTTAACCATGATAAGTTAAGGACAAGATTATTCCGGGATACGAGGTTGAGACTTTTGACCTTCGATTTTGTTTTAAGGCATGAGTTGCTTATGATTTATTGGTATGGAATATTAAGGAAAATTTAGGGTTAAAAGTGAATTATGGAAAGTTATTAAATTTTCATGAAATGGCCAAGTTTGGCCGTGTGGCATGGTGTGGTTCCCACCCATGGCTTGGCAAATTTTAATTCATCCAAGCCATGTGTGGGCCATGGGACATGTGGATGAATTATATGTGTGTATAATAGATGACAAGCAAGACCAAATTCATCATCTTTTCAACTCTAGAAATATGAAGAAACATGGAGAAAAAAATGGAGCATATTCGGCCAAGGGCTGGCCGAATAGGTGCCATGGAAATTCATCACAGAAAAATTATTTCTTCTAGGTTTTCAACCAATTGGAAGGTCCTAAACAACATGAAGTAGTTGTTGGAGCAAGCAAAGCCTTTGTTCTTGCAATTCATGACCCTAGCCAAGTTGAAGAACTAAGTGAAAAAGGTAAGGTTCAATCCTTTTTTACATGTGTTATGGATGGTTTGTGCATATTGTAGTGTGTAGAAATGAATGAAATTCATGAAATTGAGATGTTGGTGTTGTGGCCGAATGGTGGCTGTTTTGTAGAACATAGTGAACAAAATTTATTTAGTATTTTTGGTTGTTGTTGTATGGATTCTATGGTGAAAATGAAGGTTTAATGGTTTAAATTGAAGTTGTAGTCGTTTGTAGGTTGTTGGAGAAAGTAATGTGATTTTATTATAGTTTCTTGTATTATTGAGGTTAATGTTGTTAATGTGTAGATTGTTGGTGTAGTTCATGAATTCGGAAGAAAGAAATGTGTTGTTGTGTGGTCCTATTGAAATTGGAAGGTTTCGGGTTTGTGGTATGTTGGTTGAGTCATTTTGAATGTCGCGCGGATTGTTTGAAATGTTCTTGAATCATGTTGAAGGGTTTCGGATTAGTATTTGAATGTATAAGCATTGATGTTGGCTTGATCATATGTCGGTAATTTGAATCTAAATGGAATGTTGTCGAATTATGTAGAAAAGAGTTATTGACGTTAGAATGCATTTTGAATTGATTGTTGATGTTGTTGGTATGGTTGTTGGGATTGTTGTTGAAGATTTGGCCGAGTTGAATTCTCGGGGTTGTTGAATTTACAGGGGAAATGCTGCCCAAATTTATGTAAATGAAGTGCTAGCTTAGAATTGGATTTCTAAGTGCCTATGACTAATGTTTGGTGTCTAATGACGTTGTTGTAGATTTTGGGAAGCCGAGACTTAAGTTTGGATTAGCTTAGGACGCGGACGAGGTATGTAAAGCCTAACCTTTCCTTCTTTTGGCATGTCTTAGTTGTAAGTAGGTTATGATACGAGCCTCGGGGTAACTCTATTCTTCCGATCCGAGCATGTCTACGATTCTTATTCATTTCTTAATATTGGTATTCGTAATGTAGTAGAATAATGGTCCTTATGTCTTCGGTATGATTGGATTTCAAAGTTTGCATAAAAAGTTTTGTTTCTAAAGGGTTCTATGTCGAAAAAGGGTCGTAACTTTCGTAGACAGAACCGGATCGCCTCGATATGCTCGTAGAAAGTTTTGTAACATGTAATGACTATATCTTCCATAGGCGGGCTCGTATTGGGTTGACGCTCATCCGTGGGTCCCGCGACTTTCCTTTGTGTAGTTATAACGACTTTTGAAAGGACTTAGCATGACTATCGTCTTAATCCTCGAGCGTCGATTACTTACTTATCCGTCGAGTCTGTAATGACGATTATGTTCTTGATTTCCATAAGCTATTTCATATGGTTTTGATACGTATCTATGATTTCTAAAGTTCTATTTGATATGTTCCCGAGTGACCTTCGGGGAAAACTTGATTTGACTATTCTCTTGGTTTTAAATGATAGTTCGTTTTGACTATTCTATGGAGATTTTGAAAAGGTTTTAAATTGCATATGGTTACTCACTACTCTCTCGTGCATTCTGTTATTACATCCTTCGCCGAGTCCCGGGCCGGTTATCGTGCGCACTATGTTATATTCCGGTGTTATGCTGTGTTACGGTTCACCGAGCTCCTCGCTAGAGGGCCGGGTTCCGTTTATATTTGGTGTTATGCTGTGTTATGGCGTTATGATGTGTTATGATGTGTGACGGGGATACGGAGATATGAAATCCTCTGGTGTTATGCTGTGTTATGGCGCCAATGACGGGAGGGCGACCATATTCCCCCGAGCCCCCATGCATGATTTGTGTTTTGATAAGTAAGTATTTTGGTATTACGGATTTTGCATTTATTTTCTCGTACTTCTTGTTCCGATTATGATCCCGTTTACTATATTTCATGCTTTGCATACTCGGTACATATTTCGTATTGACCCCTTTCTTTCTGGCGTTCCATGCCGCGCAGTACGTATACTCGCTTTGGTGATCCGCCAGCTTAGGATTTTCGCTCAGCTATTTTAGAGCGCTCCCTTGTTCCGGAGCCTATGTTTTGGTACAGATTCTTCCGATGCATATGTACATGTCTATTCATGGGTACGGCGGGGCCCTGTCCCGTCATATGATTCTGTTGTTACTCTTAGAGGTCTGTAGACATATGTGTGGGTTGTGGGTAGTCACTGTTCAGCTATGTCTGTGTGATTTGTGATTTGGACATCCCCCCGTATTCTGATAGCCTTACTGGCTTATGTGCGATATCATTTGCTGAAAGTTGTGACAACAATATATATATATTTGTGACAAATTTTGGGGCGACGTATTACTTTTCTGTATGTGTAAGATCTGGTTATGCCAGCTATGGTCTGATGTCTGACTTTTGTATATGTAAAATCTGTTTGTACGCTGATTATGGTTAACAGGTGCGTATAGGTGCCCAGTTCGGGCACTAGTCACGACCTACGGGGTTGGGTCATGACAAAAGTGGTATCGAGCAAGTCCTCGGATTGTCTACGGACCGTGTCCGGCGAGTCTTGTTTATGGTGTGAAGCCGGCCACACTTATAAACAGGAGGCTGTGGGGCATTTAGGAATCAGTGACCCTTTTTCTGCCTTAGATCGTGCGATAGAGCCAAGTCATAGGAAATGAGATCTTTCACACCAACTCTTGATTTCAGCAGAAGGACGACCTCGACAGAAGGAAGTGATTGGCGATATTGGAAGTTACAAAGCACAGGTAAGCAAAGGTACGAAAGGTATATGTCAAATAAGGTATTGAAGTATGATCGAAACGTAAAGTTGAAAACCGAGAGGGAAAAATGGGCAGGAAAAGGTAACAGGTGCAATTCGAGTTGGACATACGAGGTAAGTCCATCATTTTCATACCGTTGTTGATATTGGGAGCCCTGTGTGGCTGCGATATGATATGATATGTATATATATGTTGGCCCTGTGAGGCGTTGTTGGTATTTTCTGCGTGCAGGTTTTGAGATAGTAAGAAATATAGAGGAAACTCTGCCGAAATTTTTCCAGAAAAAAAAAGAAGAGAGAATGAGATATGGGTTTGTGATATGCCTTGAAAGGTCGTGTTAATAGTAAGGGTAGGATTTGACTAAGCTGCAAGTACGGCTGACCTTGAGAAATAAGTTAACGGCTGAATTGATAGCAATAGTAATTAGGAGGTCGATATCGATTTGGTAAAAGAATTTGAAAAGGGCTTGTGATATTAAGAGATGACTTAGAAGAGGTTGGTAAATTTTGATAGAGCGTTACATTAAGGTACCAATCGAATTGATAAGCAGGGATAAATTATGACGAGTTTATAGCTGGAAGAAATAATAGTATGATTGAGACAAGAACACAGAGGAAAAGAATTGTGAGGGATATGAATGTATTGATAAGACAGCTTGTGAGATATTAAGAATAAGATTGACCAGAAAGGGTAAAAGGCTAAGAAGTGTTACACTATAAGATTGATTACGAACAGGATATTATGTGAATAAAATAAGGATTGTTACGAAAATGAGCAAAGCCTAGCGAGGAAGTGACTAAAAGATATGACGTGATCTATGTGACTAAGGTATAAAGGTGAGCTATTGATAATAAAAAAAAAAAAAAAAAAAAAGAGGGATTTATGAAGTTCTTCTATAGGGAGAGTTTAGAGTAAAGATTATGAGATAACGGTGCAGTAATAGATTATGACATGTATAGCCAAGAACACGAGTAATATCAGTGACGGAACTGTGAAAGACCAAGCTATAGAAAGATGAGTAATGATATAGAACGAGTTTTAGGAAAGGACTGGTATGATAAGAACAAACAGGGATGAACAGAATATGATTTGAAAACGAGAAAGGGATTATGTAGGAGTAGTATTTTCCGATGGACATAGAGGTATTATAAAATTCCTCGTGCGTAGGAAAAAAAAAAGGAAAGGAAAGACGTAACTAAATGAGTACAAAGATGGAACGAAAAGGGAATACATAGTTATGAATTTAAAGGTGTAATGCGACGACATGGTGATAAGATAAGACCATTATTGAAACGAACTTGGTATGTTTTGAGTAAGTTAGAACCCTGTGTTGGGTTCACAGTGAGGGTAAAAAGGCATAAAGCATAAAGGGGTACTGTGTGCACACGACTTCACCTCGAAAATAATGGAACCTTTAAGCGACAAAGACGGTAGGTTTAAGGAACAGATGGTGCAATATAATTTCATCAAAAGAAACAGATGGTGTAGGTCGAGATAAAGATACCATTTCAAGAGAACTTTGGACACTTATCGTGGGAATATAAGTGCCACCTAACTGAGAATTTGGAATGCCTACAAGTATTAAATAATTATTGATTGAAGTACGAGACCCTTTCTAATTCGGCGGGAGATGTGTTATGAGAACGTTCTGAAGCCTGTCAAGACTTCAACTTACTCCGACAGTTATGTGCTTTGAAGGTCATGCGGCGAGGTTGACGCAATCATATTAGCATTAGAACGTCGCATTTCATCAGAGTCCCAAAGTTAAGCGTGCTGGAGTGGGAGCAATTTTAGGATGGGTGACCCCCCAGGGAAGTTTAGTAAAAGTCTTATAGGGTCGGACATAGGAGAGATAAATGGGAAGCTAGGGTAGCCTAAGAGAAACCAGAGTATACAGAGTGGGCAGGAACCTAAGAGGTCACGTAGGATGAGGCAGGCTGAACCGGTGAAAAAGAAAGAAGGTGCATTACAGCTTTAAAAGCAGGGCAAGTTGACTAGTGTTAGGAATATTTTGTAAACAAGATGGTAGCAATTATGTATGCGCATGTATATGATATCCCATACATGGCTATATTGAATCCCAGCAATCGACGTTGTGACATATTGGAAGGCATTAATCGGACAGGGTAACGAAGTTCAAGTGAAAAAAAAATGGCACAAATGTTATGAGGCAAGCTGATGTTGTTTTCGCTACAGGTTAAGCTCGGGAAGTTCTAATACAACGATATTTGGAAAAGAAATTAAATGAATAGATGGAAGGTAAAGTGACCAAAATGTTAGGGAAAAGCGAAAAGAGTAACAAACATGAGGGAGTAAAGCCTCCAAGGGAGACGACGGACAAAGCACGACACTATTTAGATAAAAAATTTGAGGGTAGGCGTGTGAGAGGGATAGAGTGTGGTAGTATGGAACAAAAGAGAAATGAGAAGTAAAGGAAAGAATGAATAGGCCGCACAACGATGCCAAGAGATTTCTAACTTTCGAAAGATAAGTGTCGAAGACGATGGATATCTAAAGACCATTAATGTATGAGGACCTCCTAAATAAATGGGGGAAAAACATATTGGACTTGAAAGGATTATGGCGTTCTTGTGCTCCGAAGGGAAATTTATTAGCTTGGAGCCAGAGTTCAAAATGATCGCCAATACAAGGAAATCAAAGACGCGTATACTTGTGTCATG
The DNA here is from genome assembly GCF_029784015.1 of Lycium ferocissimum. Lineage (NCBI taxonomy): Eukaryota > Viridiplantae > Streptophyta > Magnoliopsida > Solanales > Solanaceae > Lycium > Lycium ferocissimum. Next base: position 6,911 of record NW_026717260.1, on the reverse strand, counting down.
AGAGAATCGTAAGGTAGTAAGAATTTTCGTAGCCTATGCTTTTGGGTTGTATTGTAAGATTTGAGGGATAAAGATGAAAGAAACAATGGCGGCAGAAAGCTAAAGGAAAAGTTGTGGCAAGAGCCCAAGGATTTAGTTTGAACTCGAATTATGAGTTGCCATAAGTGTAGTTGTGCCGTGAAGGATAGTGAAGGGTGCGGAACCATTTCGTATATACATACTTTGGATCGATAGAAGTAGTCCTGGGAAGGAACTAGGAGGAATAATTAAGGAACATAACCATTATACCCACTAGCAACAAAGTCATGTTAAGTGAGCACTCGGAATGTAAAGGTAAATGGTGACAAGGATGTAAGGATTAATGACGCTGACCATTGAACCGCAAGGAGCTCAGTTACAGCTACCTCCTAGAGGTCACTCCAGAAGGGATAAGGTCACAAGTGAATCCCGATACAGTACGTCACTCTCAGACTGACGGACAGACCGAGCGTACTATTCAGACGCTGAGGAATATGTTGCGGGCCTGCGTTATTGATTTTAGAGGCAGCTGAGGGGATCATTTGCCACTTGTGAGTTTGAATATAACAATACCTACCATTCTAGCATCCAGATAACCGTATGAGACTTCGTGTGACAGAAAGTGCAAGTCACCGATTGGCTGATTCGTTGTTGGCAAAACTAAGCTAATTGGCCCAGATACGATTCAGCAAGTAAGTGACAAGATGAAACGCATTCGGGAACGGTTAATAGCAGCTCAAAGTCGACAGAAGTTATATGTAGATGATCGGCACCGATACTTCGAGTTACAGATCGGCGAGTGGGTATTTCTGAAAGTGTCAGCCATCAGGAATGTTATGAGATTCGACAGAAAAGGGAGAGCTCAATCCGAGTCAGAGGCATGTTGGACCTTATCAGATCGTCCGTAAGGTAGGCAAAGCTGCCTATGAATTATATCTACCACCTGAATTGGAGGCATGCGTCCAGTCTTCCCCTTGTCAGTGCTTCGTAAAGGTATAGGCGATCCCTCCAGAGTACCTTCCATAGATGGTATCCAGGCTACAGAAAAGTCATCCTACGAGGAACAACCCATAGCCATACTGGATCGGCAGGTGGGAAGGTTGCGTACTAAAGGCGTAGCTTCCGTTAAGGTATTGTGGCGGAACAATAACAGGGAACAGAGGAAGAATGAGTATCCCTATGTATTTCCTATACCTATGGGTCGTCTAAACTCCTTAACGGGTTATGTTGATTGATGAACGAACCGTATGTGACAGCTATAAAAGAGACTCTCCCCCGAAGCACTTATGAGACCCTGTAAGACTAGTTTAACATTCGAGGACGAATGTTCTAAAGGGGGGAGGATGTTATATCCCGTATTTTGTACATTGGGATAATCCGAGTTAACCATGATAAGTTAAGGACAAGATTATTCCGGGATACGAGGTTGAGACTTTTGACCTTTGATTTTGTTTTAAGGCATGAGTTGCTTATGATTTTATTGGTATGGAATATTAAGGAAAATTTGGGGTTAAAAGTAAATTATGAAAAGTTATTAAATTTTCATGAAATGGCCAAGTTTGGCCGTGTGGCATGGTGTGGTTCCTACCCATGGCTTGGCAAATTTTAATTCATCCAAGCCATGTGTGGGCCATGGGACATGTGGATGAATTATATGTGTGTATAATAGATGACAAGCAAGACCAAATTCATCATCTTTTCAACTCTAGAAATATGAAGAAACATAGAGAAAAAAAATGGAGCATATTCGGCCAAGGGCTGGCCGAATAGGTGCCATGGAAATTCATCACAAAAAAATTATTTCTTCTAGGTTTTCAACCAATTGGAAGGTCCTAAACAACTTGAAGTAGTTGTTGGAGCAAGTAAAGCCTTTGTTCTTGCAATTCATGACCCTAGCTAAGTTGAAGAACTAAGTGAAAAAGGTAAGGTTCAATCCTCTTTTACATGTGTTATGGATGGTTTGTGCATATTGTAGTGTGTAGAAATGAATGAAATTCATGAAATTGAGATGTTGGTGTTGTGGCCGAATAGTGGCTGTTTTGTAGAACATAGTGAACAAAATTTATTTAGTATTTTTTGTTGTTGTTGTATGGATTCTATGGTGAAAATGAAGATTTAATGATTTAAATTGAAGTTGTCGTCGTTTGTAGGTTGTTGGAGAAGGTAATGTGATTTTATTATAGTTTCTTGTATTATTGAGGTTAATGTTGTTAATGTGCAGATTGTTGGTGTAGTTCATGAATTCGGAAGAAAGAAATATGTTGTTGTGTGGTCCTATTGAAATTGGAAGGTTTCGGGTTTGTGGTATGTTGGTTGAGTCGTTTTGAACGTCGCGCGGATTGTTTGAAATGTTCTTGAATCATGTTGAAGGGTTTCGGATTAGTATTTGAATGTATAAGCATTGATGTTGGCTTGATCATATGTGGTTAATTTGAATGTAAATGGAATGTTGTCGAATTATGTAGAAAAGAGTTATTGACGTTAGAATGCATTTTGAATTGATTGTTGATGTTGTTGGTATGGTTGTTGGGATTGTTGTTGAATATTTGGCCGAGTTGAATTCTCGGGGTTGTTGAATTTACAGGGGAAATGCTGCCCAAATTTCTGTAAATGAAGTGCTAGCTTAGAATTGGATTTCTAAGTGCTTATGACTAATGTTTGGTGTCTAATGACGTTGTTGTAGATTTTGGGAAGCCGAGACTTAAGTTTGGATTAGCTTAGGACGCGGACGAGGTATGTAAAGCCTAACCTTTCCTTCTTTTGGCATGTCTTAGTTATAAGTAGGTTATGATACGAGCCTCAGGGTAACTCTATTCATGCGATCGGAGCATGTCTACGATTCTTATTCACTTCTTAATGTTGGTATTCGTAATGTAGTAGAATAATGGTCCTTATGTCTTCGGTATGATTGGATTTCAAAGTTTGCATAAAAAGTTTTGTTTCTAAAGGGTTCTATGTCGAAAAAGGGCCGTAACTTTCGTAGACAGAACCGGATCGCCTCGATATGCTCGTAGAAGGTTTTGTAACATGTAATGACTATATCTTCCATAGGCGGGCTCGGATTGGGTTGACGCTCGTCCGTGGGTCCCGCGACTTTCCTTTGTGTAGTTATAACGACTTTTGAAAGGACTTAGCATGACTATCGTCTTAATCCTCGAGCGTCGATTACTTACTTATCCATCGAGTCTGTAATGACGATTATGTTCTTGATTTCCATAAGCTATTTCATATGGTTTTGATACGTATCTATGATTTCTAAAGTTCTATTTGATATGTTCCCGAGTGACCTTCGGGGAAAACTTGGTTTGACTATTCTCTTGGTTTTAAATGATAGTTCGTTTTGACTATTCTATGGAGTTTTTGAAAAGGTTTTAAATTGCATATGGTTACTCACGACTCTGCTCGTGCATTCTGTTATTACATCCTTCGCCGAGTCCCGGGCCGGTTATGTTATCGTGCGCACTATGTTATATTCCGGTGTTATGCTGTGTTACGGTTCACCGAGCTCCTCACTAGAGGGCCGGGTTCCGTTTATATTTGGTGTTATGTTGTGTTATGGCGTTATGATGTGTTATGATGTGTGACGGGGATATGGAGATATGAAATCCTCTGGTGTTATGCTGTGTTATGGCGCCAATGACGGGCGGGCGACCATATTCCCTGAGCCCCCATGCATGATTTGTGTTTTGATAAGTAAGTATTTTGGTATTCTGGATTTTGCATTTATTTTCTGTACTTGTTCCGATTATGATCCTGTTTACTATATTTCATGCTTTGCATACTCAGTACATATTTCGTACTGACCCCCTTTCTTCGGGGGCTGCGTTCCATGCCCGCAGGTACAGATACTCGCTTTGGTGATCCGCTAGCTTAGGATTTCCACTCAGCTACTTTGGAGCGCTCCCTTGTTCCGGAGCCTATGTTTTGGTACATATTCTTTCGATGCATATGTACATGTCTATTCATGGGTACGGCGGGGCCCTGTCTCGTCATATGATTCTGTTGTTACTCTTAGAGGTCTGTAGACATATGTGTGGGTTGTGGGTAGTCACTGTTCAGCTATGTCTATGTGATTTGTGCTTCAGACGTCCCCCTGTATTCCGATAGCCTTGCCGGCTTATGTGCGATATCATTTGGTTTAAAGTTGTGACAAGAATATATATATATATATATATATATATATATATATATATATATATATATATATATATATATATATTTGTGACAAATTTTGGGGCGACGTATTACTTTTCTGTATGTGTAAGATCTGGTTATGCCAGCTATGGTCTGATGTCTGACTTTTGTATATGTAAAATCTGTTTGTACGCTGATTATGGTTAACATGCGTATGGGTGCCCAGCTCGGGCACTAGTCACGGCCTACGGGGTTGGGTCGTGACAGAATGCGACACAAAAGTGACGGTGTATGAGGCAAGTGGTGGTGTTAGTGGTATAGGAGACTTAGACCCTTGGGAACAAAGAAAAACAAAATGGTGGGTTTTAAGAAAAGTGTAATTGCTATTATTATTAGCCAATTATAGGGGAGAGAGGAGTAACGTGAAATGGCAAAAAGAGGGAAAGATGATGCTATAAGTGAATTTTGGGCATTGAAGAAAGGTAAGTGACATTGCGTGGGTGGCATGGATAGCTAGACCTATTATTATTGTGAATGTTCCCACGAAATAAAGTGTAAATTGGAGCGAATCTATACACCGACTCATAATGGCCAGATGAGCTAAGTGAAATACCTCCTTGTTCGGGTTGCTATGCCTGTCGTGTCATTGAATACAAAACTATAAGAAGAGTATGTTAAGACCTCCCACGTAGATTATCGTAGTTATAAATCATGGGAAACAGCCTGGATAAGGTGTAGTATAGCAAAGGATATATATATGAAATCAAAAATTTGAAGGCGAAACAACGAATTGGAAAATGGTACAGGCAAAACCCTTAAAGGGGGGAAGCGAGTAAAGAGAACACAAGTATGGAGATTGAACGATAGATCCGAAGATGCGATAGATAGATATAATGAATGATGACAGTAACGATGCCAAAGATGCCCATGACCTTATATGTGTATGCGCCTATGTATAACACTGAGCCCTCGTGGTCAGGTATGCTATGTAAATGCTATGTATATGAAATCAATATGAGTATGAGTATGCTAAGCAAATGTAAGACATGTGATATGTATGTGATACGAATGTGAGTACAAATATGTTATGGATATAGAAATGCTATGACAGTGAATATGTAGATGAATATAAGTATGAATGAGAATACGACTACGAACACGAATAAGTATACGGATATGGATACAAGTATACGTATGGGTGTATGCACACGAATCACTCAAGAACGATTATGTAACTTGCTAGTATTTATACGTTGCCAATGAAACCAAGTGAGATAGATCCGCAAACCATGTAAGACATAATATCATTATCGAGCAAGAAAAGGGATCGACGAGACGTAGAATTTTAAGTGAAAGACTAGGTATCCTTGGCCAATAAAGGGCGTTATGAGATTTAACAAGAAGAGGAAGATAAGTCCCCGGCATGTTAGACCTTATGAAATTGTGCGCAAAGTAGGCCAAGTGGCTTACGAATTAGATTTACCCCCAATCCGGAGTCGATCCATCCCGCTTTCATGCCTCGATGTTTTGTAAATATGTTGAAGATCCTACTAGGATCGTCCCAAGAATGAAGTGCGCGGTAACGAAAAATTAGCTTATGACGAAAAACCCATTGCCATATCAGACAGGCAGGTATAGAGGCTTAAAAACAAAGGAGTAGCCTCAGTTAAAGGTTTGTGAAGAAGTAATAATCGGGAAGAGATGACATGGGAAGCGGAAGAAATTATGAGATCTACATGTCCGCATTAATTCAAGCCTCCGGAAGGAAGTTATGATGAGACATCGAGATTTTAAGGTATGTATGCTTTTCTGTTATGCAAATGGGTCGTGTGTGGCCAATTTATAATGTTATCGTGTTGTAGCCCTGCGAGGCATGTTTATTATGGGTCGCTGTGACAGGGTGGTAGTGCCACATTACAGGGGAAACTCTGGCGAAATTTTTCTAAAATTCCGATGACTTAACATTCGAGGACGAATGTTTCAAAAGGGGGGAAGAATGTTACGCCTCGGAAAATTTTTTGTTGATGCACAGTGGCTAGGCTAATGAGGAGTACGAAGTATACGATGTTTCCATAAGTAAAAACTAGCGTTTGATGATTCTAAATAAGATTTGAAAGACATTCGAGTTAAGGAAAGAAAGTTGTTAAGAGAAGCGGGTTATAAGTTGAGTGTGTTGGGCAAACTACGAGTATTGAACTAATGATGTCTTAAGGATGTCTTGGAGAAGAGTTATAACGTCCCTTAAATTGCTAATGAAGTGATAAACAAGTGTTAAGAAGGTCCCATAAGGATTTGAGATCAAACGAGACGACGGGAACAATTTCGGAGAAGCAAAAGTGCCACGACCACCTCCACGGCCCATATAATATTCCATGGACCGTGGATGGGTCCGTGAACCGCCACAGGAGGTGGTTGGGCTGGTCGTGAACCACGACCCGGGTTCCCACGGCAAGACTTGGTTCCACGGACCGTGGAACAGTCCGTGGAACACCCGACGGGCTGAAATGATACAAGTTTATAAATGTGTTGCTGTTATATCCCGTATTTTTGTACGTTGGGATATTTTAAGCTAATCGCGACAAGTCGAGGGCAAGATTATTTTGGGATCCGAGGTAGAGATTTTTAACCTCCGATTTTGTTTTAATGCACAAGTTGCCTATATATTTTCTTTGGTATAGAAATATTAATGGATATTAGGGATTAATTAACCATGATTAGATTATTAAGTGGGATTAGAAAATTTAATCACTTCATTAATT
>NW_026717259.1:0-15310 GCF_029784015.1 Lycium ferocissimum | reverse complement strand
GTTATAGATTCTAAGTATTCAACCCAGGTCATGTTGGTCTACAGAAATTTCGACGACAACACCCCTGTATATATATGACACCCAGAATCATCTCGGCTCAAAATATCAACAACAACAACCAACATCAACAATCATCATAAACTACATTATGGCACAAATAGTCTCTTTTCTACATAGTTCAATAATTGCCATCCAACTTCACATTATCAAACTAATACCAACATTTTCCATATTCATTAACTAATTCAATATTCTTCAAATGCATTTCAATAACGTTCCAAACGATATACATAAATTCAAGCATTCCAACTTCCATATTCTAACCAAAGCTTCTACAAATGTAACAATAGCTTCCAAATCACATTGTTTTCCTTCCAAACTCATCAACAACAATCATAATTAACATTTAGAACTTTCCTTCCATACTTATATAAAAATCATATAAATTCACATAATTTTCTCATAACTACATACAAGCAATTCCAATGCCAATTCAAGTCATTAAACCTTTGTTTGCATTACTAAGATCACAACAACACAACTAACAAACTAATTGAACTTGAATTCATCTTGCTTCCACATCAACATGGCTCACCGCCAAGCATGTCATTCACATGCACACACGCCATGCACACACACACCACACTTCCATAATTCTCATCTACTTCTAATCATTATAACATATAAACCTATTCCATAACTTAAAACATGAAATTCATACCTTTTTCTTCAAATTCCAGCTTTCCACAAACGTCGCTCTTTTGCTAAACTTATTATACCACGTTGAAGAGCGTCTTGAGCTTGTTAAGAATTCAAGAATAAAAAGATTTTTGGATTGAAGTTGAAGGCTTGGAAATTTCTTCTCTTTTCTTGGTATTCGGCCGAATGGCCTTGTTTTGTTGCTCGAATTTGTTTTGATTTTCTTGAAGCTTCTAAGGATGAGCATGTATATATACATGCTCTCCTAATTCATTTAATGGTCACATGTTTATCATGTGTCGTACATACCTAGTATCCCAAATCGTAAATAGCGTACGAATAACTTATACCGTGTACAAATAACATATATTTACGTAAGAGTGGAACGTCGCCCGAAGCTGTCACAAATATACAAATATACATATCGCCGTCATAACTTCCGTAAAATAGTATCACATATAAGCCGATAAGGTCGTCATAGCATAGGGGGGGACGTCCAAATCACAAATCACACGTACACGACCGAATAGTGAGTACCCATAACCCACACATATATGTCTACGTACCTCTAAGGAGCATAACGAATCATATGACGGGACGGGGCCCCGCCGTACCCGTGAACAAACATATGCATATATATACAATAACGAAAGCCGGATCAAAGTATAGGCTCCCGAAACAAGGGAGCGCTCCAAGTCGGTGAACAGAATCCTAAGCTGGTGGATCATCCAAAATGAAGTACCGTACCGCGCGGCATGAAACGCGACCCCGAAGAAAGGGGTCGACGGAATATGTACCGAGTATGCAAAGCATGAAATATAGTGAACAAGATCACGGTCAAAACCAAGTACGGAAAGTAAATGCAATATTCAAAATATTAAAAAGCTTACTCATAAAAATACAAACCATGCATAGGGCTCTTAGAACGGTGGTCGCCCGCCCGTCGTTGGCGCCACGCCACATCATACTCCGAGAAGATTTCATATCTCCGACACCCGACATATCATATCACATCATAACGCCGTAACACCCCATAACGCCAAATATACACGGTACCCGGCCAAAGGGGACTGGGCGTACCGGACACATCATACTCCGAAAAAGTACGCACGAAACATAACCGGCCCGGGACTCGGTGAAGGATATAGCAACCATATGCACGAGCAGAGTCGTGGGAGACTATATGCAGCTTAAAACATTTTTCAAAAACTCATAAAATAATCAAAGTGGGTTATCATTTAAAACCAAGGCGATAGTCAAATCAAGTTTCTTTCAAACGTCGATCGAGGACATATCAAATCGAACTTTAAGACTCGTAGACACATATCAAACCATATGAAATAGCTTATGGAAATTAAGGGCATAGTCGTCATTATAAAGTCGTTAGAGAAGTAGTAGTCAACGTCCGAAGTTTAAGACAATAATTATACTCAATCCTTTCGAAAGTCATTAGTTCTACACAAAGGAGAGTCTCGGGGCCCACGGACGAGTATCGAACCAATCCGGGTCCATTTATGAAAGTTGGAGACCTTATCCATTATAGAATCTCCCGCGAACGTTTCGAAGCGATCCGAGCTCGTCTATGAAAGTTACGATTGTTCGTAGTTACGAAACCTTTTAAAAGCAACATTCTTTATGCAAAACTTGAAATCCAACTATACAAAAGACTTATGAACCATAGTTTGACAATATCAAGAACATTGACATCCGAAGGAAACAAGAATCGTATACGGCTCGGATCTTAAGAGTGGAGTTACCCCGAGACTCGTATTCTAGCCTACATACAATCAAGACATGCCAAGAGAAAGAAAAGTTAGGCTTTACATACCTCGTCCGCTTCCTAAATTAATCCAAACTTACGTCTTGGCTTCTCCAAGATCTACAATAACATCATTAGACGCCAAACATTAGTCATACGCACTTAGGAATCCAATTCTAGGCTAGCACTTTATTTGCGTAAATTTGGGCAAGATCTCCCCCGTAAATTCAACAACCCCGAGAATTCAACTCGGCCAAATTCATCAACAACAATGCCAACAACCAAACTAGCAACATCAACAAGTGATTCAAAACTCATTCTAACATTAGTAACTCTTTTCTATATACTTCGACGGCATTTCATTTACATTCAAATCACCACCTACAATTAAGCCAACTCCAATGCTCATACATTCAAATACCAATCCGAAACCATTCAAACAAAATTCAAGAACATTTCAAACAATCCACACAATATTCAAACGGCCCAACCAATGTGCAAAGCCACCCGAAACCTTCCAATTCCCATAGGGACAACAACAACACATTTCTTTCTTCCAAATTCATAAACTACATCAATAATCCGCATGTTAACAACATCATTTTCATCAATTCAAGAAACTACATTAAATTCACATTAGCTTCTAAAACAACCCATATACGTTTTCCACTTCAACTTACATCATTAAGCTTTCATTATCATCATATAATCCACAACAACAACAACCAAAACACTAAATAAAATTAGTTCATCATATTCTACAAAACAACCCACTACACGGCTCAACTTCAACACGCAACATATCATGATTTCCATCCATTTTTACACATTACAACACATTCAAAACATCCATAACACAGCTAATTCCAACCATTCAACCCACATAAAACAACCCCTTAATCCATAAATCTCAACAAAATAACAAACTAGTTTATAACGCTATTTTCTCCGTTCTAATCCGTTAAAACTCTAATTAAACTTGTTAACAATGAAAAAGGGACCTTAGTCTTACCTTAAGTATGCAGCAAGCACGTCACCCTCTTCTTCTTGGCTGATTTTTAGCCCAAATTGAAGGCAACGTAACGTACAACACTTTTCTCTTCATGAGCTTCGCGATTCGGGGCTTAGATTGTGGTCAAAATTTGGTTTCTCTCTCTACCTCTCTGCTCTCTCTCTCCATCTCTGAAAATCTGGATGTTTTGGTCTGAAAAATGAAGGAGAAAGCTGAAAATTTCACTTAAATGGCATGGGTATTGGGCCGACCCGACTTGGAATCGGGTTGGGCCGAATCCACTGTTCAGCTCGACCTTTCTGCCTTAAAACGTCCATATCTCCTTATCCCGATGTCGCCTGTGAACCCACGACCTATGGTTGGAAAGCTATTTCAATTATCTACAACTTTCATTCTGGGAGTTTTCCCAAATTCTAAACTCATAATACCGCTTTGGCCCCTCGAAGTCAGATCACCCGAAGACGTTTTCTTAAATCGTCCCTTTGGAGGGCTTACACTCATTTTTAGCTTATGGGTCCTTCTTAGGACTTGCTCAACTTCACATGTACTACTCATATATCTCTTCATATGTCCTTTATAAAATCCCAACATGTGGGTCCCACCTTAACACACGGCCACTTTGGCCTTTTCATGAAATTTTTATTTCAACTTCTAGCCCCTAATTTCTCTTAATATTCCATACCAATAAAATTCATAAACAACTTATACATTACACCAAATCGAAAAATAGCCTTGTCCTTAACTTGTCGCAACTAACTTAAAATATTCCAACGTACAAAATACGGGATATAACATCCTCCCCCCTTTAGAACATTCGTCCTCGAATGTTAAACTGATCTTACAGGGTCTTATAAGCACTTTGGGGGAGTCTCTTTCATGGCTGCCACATACAGTTCATTAATCGAAATAACCAATTTAGGAATTTGAATTACCCGTTGGCATAGGAAATAAGTAGAGATACTTATTCTTCATCTCCTCTTCGGCTTCCCGGTCATTTCCTCCTCGCTATTGTTTCGCCACAATATCATAATAAAAGCTATAGGCTCGCTCCTCGTAGGATAAATCCTCCGTCACTTGGATATCATTTATGGGAAATACTCTAGAAGAATCACCTATATATTTGCGAAGCATTGACCCGTGGAAGACCGGGCGCACCGTCGCCAAATCGCCGGTAGGTCTAACTCGTAGGCGGCCCGCCTATCTTACGGATGACCCGATAAAGCCCAATGTACCTCGACCGAGCTTCCCCTTCTTGCCGAATTTCACAACACCCTTCAAGGGTGACACTTCAAAGATACCCGATCGTCGACCTGAAACTCTAGGTGTCGACGTCGACTATCTACATATGATTTCTATCAACTCTGAGCTGCTAATTACCGCTCCCGAATGAGTTTCACTTTGTCAACTCTTTGCTGACTCATATCTGGCCCAATTAACTTAGTTTCGCCAACATCGAACCAGCCAATCGGTAGCCTGCACTTATTGCCATACAGAGCCTTATACAGCTATCTGGATGCGAGAATAGCAGCTATTATTATAGGCAAACTCCATAAGTGGCATATGATCATCCCAGCGTCTCTGAAATCAAGAACGCAGCTCCACACATATCCCTTAGCGTCTGAATAGTACGCTCGGTCTGTTCGTCAGTCTGAGGGTGAAATGCCGTGCTAAGACTCACTTGCGGCTCAATGGTCAACGTCATCCTTACATCCTTGTCACCATTTACCTTTACATTCCGAGTGCTCACCCAACATGACTTTATCGCTAGTAAGTATAATGGTTATGTCCCTTAACTATTTCTCCTAGTTCCTTCCCAAAACTACTTCCATCGATCCAAAATATGTATATACGAAATGGTTCTCGCACCCTTCGCTATTCTTCACAAACACAACTACACTTATGGCAACTCATAATTCGAGTTCAAACTAAATCCTTGGGCTCTTGCCACCACTATATTTTTTTTAGCTTTCTGCCACAACTGTTCCTTTAACCTCTATCTCTCAAATCTTACAATACAACCCAAAAGCATAGAGTTACGGAAGTTCTTACTCTTTCGCTTTTTCCCGACATTTTGGTCACTTTACCTACCATCTACTCACTTCCTTTCTTTTCCAAATATCGTTATATTAGAACTTTCCAAGCTCAACTCGTAGTGAAAATAGCATCAACTTGCCTTACAACATTTGTGCCATTTTTGTCACTCGAACTTCGTTACCCTGTCCGATTAATGCCTTCCCATGTGCCGCAACGTCGATTGCTGGGATATACATACCCGCTGATATAGCCATGTATGGGATATCATATACGTACGTATACATAATCGCTACCATCTTGCTTACAAAATATTTCCAAACGCCATTCAACTTACCCTCGCTTCTAAAGCCGTGATGCACCTTCTTTCTTTTCACCGATTCGATCGCCTCGTCCCATATGACCTCCTAAGGTTTCGTCCGCTCCGTATACTCTACTTTCCTTTAGACCACTCTAGCTTCCCATTTGCTTCATACGCCCGAATTTGTAAGACTTTCGAAAAACTTCCCGGGGGGTCACCCATCCTCAAATTGCTCCCACTCCAAAGACGCTTAACTTTGAGACTCGATGAAATTCGATGCTCTAACGTTAGTACGATCGCGTCGACCTCGCCACATGACCTTCGACACATAATCTGGAGTAAATTGGAGGTTTGACGATTTCGAACGGTCTCATAACACATCTCCGCCGAATTAGGAAGGGTCTCGTACTTCAATCAATAATCATTGAATCCTCGTAATCATTCCAAATTTTCCATTAGCCGGCGCTTATATTCCAACGGTAAGCGTCCCCAGTTCTCTTGGAAATAGTGTCTTTATCTCCACCGATACCATTTACTTTTTTTTTTCTCTATTCGTACTCGCTCAATTACGTTTATCTTGGGTACTCTTTTAGTATCCCTTTTCTGTATTCCTCCAGTCCATGTCTGCCTTTTTTTTTTTTTTGGCGCACGAGGGATTTTACAATACCGCCATATCTTCCGGAAAATACTACACCTACATAACCCCTTTCTCGCTTCCAAAGCATATTCTGTTCCTCCCTATTTGTTCTTATCATACCAGTCATTCTCTAACACTCATTCTATCGCGTTGTTCGTCTCTCCATAATTTAGTCCTTCACAGTTCCGTCACCGATATTACTCGTGTTCTTGGCTATACATGTCATGATCTATTACTGCGCTGTTATCTCACCCGCTTTTCTTTTCATCTCCTTTTTTTCCGATTAGCCCCTTCTTCTTTTGTGCTCGCTATCTTTTCCGTTGTCCCGTAGCCTCTATTCGAAACTCTCCCTATAGAAGAACTTCGTAAATCCCTCTCTCTTTTTCTTTTGTTTTGACCAGTAGCTCACCTTTATACTTTAGTCACACAAATCACGTCGTATCCTTTAGTCGCTTCCTCGCCAAACTGTACGCATTTTCATAATGATCCCTATTATTTTCACGCAATATCTTGTTCGTACTCAATCTTATAGTGTCACACTTCTAACTTTTGCCCTTTCGGTCAATCTTACTTCTAATATCTTACAAGCTATCTTGTCAGTACATTCATATCCGTCACGTTTCTTTTTGTACTCTGATCTCAATCGTATCACCATTCTTTCTAACTACAAACTCGTCATAATCAATCCCCGCTTATCAATTCAGTTGGTACCTTAATATAATACTCTATCGAGATTTGCCAACCCCTTTTAACTCATCTCTTAATGTCACAAACCCTTTTCCGACTTCTTCTTACCATATCAATATCAACCTCCTAATTACCATTTCCGCCAGTTCCGTAGTTAACTTATTTTTCAAGGTCCACCGTACTTGCAACTTAGGCAAATTCTGTCTTTACTATTAACACGGCCTTTCACGGCATATTACAAATCCCTACCTCATTCTCGTTTTATTTCCTGGAAAAATTTCGCAGTTTCCTCTATATTTCTTAATATCTCAAAACCCGTACACAGAAATACCAACAATGCCTCACGGGCCAACACGTATATATACATATTATGTCATATCACGACCACACGGGCTCCCAGTATCAACAATAGCATGAAAATGGTGAATTTACCTCGTATGTCCATCTTGGACTGCACCTGTTACGCTTTTCTGTTTACTTTTCCCCTTCTAAAATTTTTGACTTTACATTTCGATGCTTTATTCGACATATACCTCTCGTGCCGTTGCTTACCTGCGTGCTCTGTAACCTCCAGTATCGTCAATCGCTTTCTTCTATTGGTGTCGTCTTTCTGCTGAAATCGAAGGTTGGTACGGAGAATCTCATTTCCTATGACTTGGCTCTATCGCACGATCTAAGACGTAAAAAAAAGGGTCACCGATTCCTAAATGCCCCGCACCTCCTGTTTATGAGTGTGGCCGGCTTCACACCATAAACAAGACTCTGCCGGACACGGTCTGTAGACAATCCGAGGACGAACCGCTCTGATACCACTTTTGTCACGACCCAACCCCGTAGGCCGCGACCCGTGCCCGAATTGGGCACTCGTACATACCTAGTATCCCAAATCAAAAATAGCGTACGAATAACTTATACCGTGTACAAATAATATATATTTACGTAAGAGTGGAACGTCGCCCCGAAGTCGTCACAAATATACAAATATACATATCGCTGTCATAACTTCCGTAAAATAGTATCACATATAAGCCGATAAGGTCTGTCATAGCAGGGGGACGTCCAAATCACAAATCACACAGACACGACTGAATAGTGAGTACCCATAACCCACACATATATGTCTACAGACCTCTAAGGAGCATAACAGAATCATATGACGGGACAGGGCCCCGCCGTACCCGTGAACAAACATATGCATATATATACAAAACGATGTGGCCGGATCAAAGTATAGGCTCCGAACAAGGGAGCGCTCCAAGTCACCGAACAGAATCCTAAGTCCGGTGGATCATCCAAAATGAAGTATCTGTACCTGCGCGGCATGAAACGCAGCCCCCGAAGAAAGGGGGTCAGTACGGAATATGTACTGAGTATGCAAAGCATGAAATATAGTGAACAAGATCACAGTCAAAACCAGAAGTACGGAAAGTAAATGCAATATTCAAAATATTAAAAAGCTTACTCATAAAAATACAAACCATGCATAGGGCTCTTAGAACGGTGGTCGCCCGCCCGTCGTTGGCGCCACGCCACATCATACTCCGAAGATTTCATATCTCCGACACCCGACATATCATATCACATCATAACGCCGTAACACCCCATAACGCCAAATATACACGGTACCCGGCCAAAGGGGACTCGGCGTACCGGACACATCATACTCCGGAATATATCAAAGTGCGCACGAAACATAACCGGCCCGGAATCGGTGAAGGATATAGCAACCATATGCACGAGCGTAGTCGTGGGAGACTATATGCGCTTTAAAACATTTTTCAAAAACTCATAAAATAATCAAAGTGGGTTATCATTTAAAACCAAGGCGATAGTCAAATCAAGTTTCTTTCAAACGTCGATCGAGGACATATCAAATCGAACTTTAAGACTCGTAGACACATATCAAACCATATGAAATAGCTTATGGAAATTAAGGGCATAGTCGTCATTATAAAGTCGTTAGAGAAGTAGTAGTCAACGTCCGAAGTTTAAGACAATAATTATACTCAATCCTTTCGAAAGTCATTAGTTCTACACAAAGGAGAGTCTCGGGGCCCACGGACGAGTATCGAACCAATCCGGGTCCATTTATGAAAGTTGGAGACCTTATCCATTATAGAATCTCCCGCGAACGTTTCGAAGCGATCCGAGCTCGTCTATGAAAGTTACGATTGTTCGTAGTTACGAAACCTTTTAAAAGCAACATTCTTTATGCAAAACTTGAAATCCAACTATACAAAAGACTTATGAACCATAGTTTGACAATATCAAGAACATTGACATCCGAAGGAAACAAGAATCGTATACGGCTCGGATCTTAAGAGTGGAGTTACCCCGAGACTCGTATTCTAGCCTACATACAATCAAGACATGCCAAGAGAAAGAAAAGTTAGGCTTTACATACCTCGTCCGCTTCCTAAATTAATCCAAACTTACGTCTTGGCTTCTCCAAGATCTACAATAACATCATTAGACGCCAAACATTAGTCATACGCACTTAGGAATCCAATTCTAGGCTAGCACTTTATTTGCGTAAATTTGGGCAACATCTCCCCCGAAATTCAACAACCCCGAGAATTCAACTCGGCCAAATTCATCAACAACAATGCCAACAACCAAACTAGCAACATCAACAAGTGATTCAAAACTCATTCTAACATTAGTAACTCTTTTCTATATACTTCGACGTCATTTCATTTACATTCAAATCACCACCTACAATTAAGCCAACTCCAATGCTCATACATTCAAATACCAATCCGAAACCATTCAAACAAAATTCAAGAACATTTCAAACAATCCACACAATATTCAAACGGCCCAACCAATGTGCAAAGCCACCCGAAACCTTCCAATTCCCATAGGGACAACAACAACACATTTCTTTCTTCCAAATTCATAAACTACATCAATAATCCGCATGTTAACAACATCATTTTCATCAATTCAAGAAACTACATTAAATTCACATTAGCTTCTAAAACAACCCATATACGTTTTCCACTTCAACTTACATCATTAAGCTTTCATTATCATCATATAATCCACAACAACAACAACCAAAACACTAAATAAAATTAGTTCATCATATTCTACAAAACAA
This sequence comes from Lycium ferocissimum, assembly GCF_029784015.1. Taxonomy (NCBI): domain Eukaryota; kingdom Viridiplantae; phylum Streptophyta; class Magnoliopsida; order Solanales; family Solanaceae; genus Lycium; species Lycium ferocissimum. The sequence goes on along the minus strand of NW_026717259.1, from coordinate 5,081 downwards.
CCCACTACACGGCTCAACTTCAACACGCAACATATCATGATTTCCATCCATTTTTACACATTACAACACATTCAAAACATCCATAACACAGCTAATTCCAACCATTCAACCCACATAAAACAGCCCCTTAATCCATAAATCTCAACAAAATAACAAACTAGTTTATAACGCTATTTTCTCCGTTCTAATCCGTTAAAACTCTAATTAAACTTGTTAACAATGAAAAAGGGACCTTAGTCTTACCTTAAGTATGCAGCCAGCACGTCACCCTCTTCTTCTTGGCTGATTTTTAGCCCAAATTGAAGGCAACGTAACGTACAACACTTTTCTCTTCATGAGCTTCGCGATTCGGGGCTTAGATTGTGGTCAAAATTTGGTTTCTCTCTCTACCTCTCCTCTCTCTCTCTCTCCATCTCTGAAAATCTGGATGTTTTGGTCTGAAAAATGAAGGAGAAAGCTGAAAATTTCACTTAAATGGCATGGGTATTGGGCCTGACCCGACTTGGAATCGGGTTGGCCGAATCCACTGTTCAGCTCGACCTTTCTGCCTTAAAACGTCCATATCTCCTTATCCCGATGTCTCCTGTGAACCCACGACCTATGGTTGGAAAGATATTTCAATTATCTACAACTTTCATTCTGGGAGTTTTCCCAAATTCCAAACTCATAATACCGTTTTGGCCCCTCGAAGTCAGATCACCCGAAGACGTTTTCTTAAATCGTCCCTTTGGAGGGCTTACACTCATTTTTAGCTTATGGGCTCTTCTTAGGACTTTCTCAACTTCACATGTACTACCTATATATCTCTTCATATGTCCTTTATAAAATCCCAACATGTGGGTCCCACCTTAACACACGGCCACTTTGGCCTTTTCATGAAATTTTTATTTCAACTTCTAGCCCCTAATTTCTCTTAATATTCCATACCAATAAAATTCATAAACAACTTATACATTACACCAAATCGTGGGATATAACACAACGGCTAAACCCCGAATGAGACGGGGCTCACCAATAAGCCGTTACGGCATCCTATCACGCAGGGCGTCGTCCTGTAAATGCCCGGTGAAATGCAGGCCCGGCAATAAAGGGGACATCGACATTGAATGTACTGGTATGTAAAAGCAACTGAAAAAAGAAATAACATGGGACATGGGATAATCGTGATAAGAATCGAAATCGAAAACTTGGGCATGAACATGAGCATGAGCATGAGTACATATATATATAACATAGTAAAACATGATAGTAGGGAGAGCATTTCATAAACCGACCATGTGATATCACCACGTGGGTACGTGGAGTCTGGTACCTCGCCGGACCAGCAGAGCCCCCATACCTTGCCAGGGTATGAGGTGGTAACGTGCCCGATGGATCCGTTCGGTGTAAAATTAAGGTATCGTCCTAATCGGGCGGAGCGATCCTTTTCTACGGTGGCTACGTAGTTTCGGGCTATACGAGCCTTCTCGGTAATTCGTGCAACTCCCAAAACATGAACATGATATAATTGGCTAAGAAGCCCATGATTTTCGTGAATTAACTTGTACTTGTCTTGTAATCATGATTTCACGAAATAACTTGTAAACATGGTTTCATGAAATAACTTGTAAATAGCATGTATGTATCTTGAGTCATGGCATGAACATAGTTATAAAATACAATTGCATGAAAACTTGTAGACGTATAGGATATTCATGAAATAAGCATTTTTATTTAAAAACGTGCATGCAAGAACCCATGGAATACAAGATATGGGTTTTCATGGATTACGGACGAATTCTCAATAATCATAAAGAAATATTAAGAACTCAATGATGGAATTATAACAATTCATACATAATATAATCATGGACATGGACCTAGGGTTATCATGAGCATGGTATAGAAACCCTAGTTTTAGTAGAGAATCATAATTTATGGATTATGAGGCGTGGGGAAGAAACAATGATGTTCCCACACGTAGATAGTAACTCTACATACCTTAGTCGCTCCAAAACTTGAATTAAAGACTTGAGCTTTGAAGAAGATTTCCAAAATCTTGAATTCTTGAACCTTGAGATGGGTTTTCTTGAAAACCCTAGTTTTGGAATGATAATTTCTTGTTTAGATCATTAGAGTATATGTTAGAATTGAGTTGGAATAATTAGAGTAGGCTTACCTTGGTGTTCTTGATGATAGGGGAGGGTAGGAGGTCGTTCTAGGGCTTGAAGGAATGAAAAATAGTGATTTGAACTGATAGGGACGAATATATACTGTTCTGGAAAAATTAGATTTTCGGTCCAGTTAAATACTGGCCGTATTTTGAAATACGGGCCGTATTTTGAAATACGATCCGTATTTTGACATATGGACTGCACTGCGTCTCTTCAGTAAAATGGTCATAACTCTTTGCACAGATGTCCGTTTGACCCCCATAATATACCGTTGGAAAGGTATTTCAATGATCTACAACTTTCATCAAGGAAGTTTTCCCAAATTCCAAATAAGTTTTGAAATAAGGGTCGTAAAATGAAATACGGTCCGTATTTAACCATGTGACATCAAAATGTCAAATTCCAGAATGTTCAGAAATTCTTGGTTTCAGTTTACGATTTGAAATATGGGCCGTATACTAAAATACGGTCCGTATTTAATAATATAACATCCAAGTGTCAAATTCCAGAATGTTCAGAAACCCTTGGTACCAGTTTACGACTTGCTTTACGGACCGTATACTGAAATACGGTCACTGTTCATGGGCGTAAACCCCCATATTACAACTGAACAGGGAAATTTCAATTCTCACATCCTTTATCTGATTTTCTAAGTCTAAGATCATGGTCAAAGCTTAGGTCAAAGATACGAGGTGTTACAATAACTATCTAAATGGTCAATTACACTAACATCATCACTAAATTGAGGTTCATTATGCACATCACAAGGTTCCTCAATTAATGGACTATCATAGCAATCAAATTGATCAACATAAGTATCCACACTAGTTGGATCCAAATCGATCTTTCTAGAAGAGTCAATTCGGTCATCGCTAGGATCAACTAGTGTGTGAGCTAGCATATCACATGACAATGTACTGCCATTCAAAACACAAGCGTCAACACTAGGTGGATACAAATTGATCTCACAAGAAGAATCAATTCGGTCATCAATAGGATCAACTAGTGTGTACCTATATCAACAACATTGTCAACAAGCTTTAAAGAACTAAGCTCAACGCATGGTAAAGACCCGTTAAGCTCACATAAGGACAAGCTATCATTCACACTCATTTCAACAACATGGTCATTCAAATCATGTGAAGTGTTAAGATTAGCTATTTTACCTTGAAGTGCACACAAAGTATCTTCTTTACCGTGGTTTTCAACTTTGGAGTCCATTTGCTCCTTCGGAAAGCCTTCAATTACCAAATGAACTTTCAAATTTTGAGGTTCATCATTCGGTTTACTTCCAAGAATACCTACACCATCTTCAAGACAACTAGAGAAGAAACAAAAGTTACAAAAGTTAGGATTAGATTGTGACAACCCTCTCACATCATTCCTCACAACCTCTCTTTTTTTCACTCTAGAGTTGTCACTTTGCTCTCCCTTACTCCTCTCAATCTTTTCTCTCTCAATTTCATAGGAGTTGGGACAAGTGTCAAGTACTCCTTTAGAAGGGCTAGGGAAACTCTCTGTTAGCTTCATAATGATTTGATTTCTTCTCCTTCATTTGTTGTACCTTGTGTAAGGGTTCCATCATTAGGCAAAGCTCTTCTAAATGTGGGTCAAGACCACTCAACTTAGGCAGGGCTTCACTTGCAATTGCTGATCTTTAGGAATTATTGTGGAAAGAGAGGTCTCCCTTCATTGTCCACGATATACTTGTATCATTCTTGCCCATATAAAACCTTATGTTCTTGGAACCAAAGATTTCCAAAACACAAGTGGCAATTGTCTAGGGGAAGTACATCACACAAAATCTCCTCTTGGTAATTGCCATGGTTAAAGAACACCTTCGTGCTCCTATCAGCCAAGTACCCTCTTTGATCATAGTAAGGGTCTTGTTTCATCACACACTCTATACCCAGTACTTCAACTGCTTGAGCGGCAAGGTAGTTTCCATAGCTACCATCATTAAACACAAGGACATACCCCGCACTACCAAGTAGACTTACTTTCGTCTCAAGAATTCGCCTCTTCGGGTCATTTCTTACTTGAGACCTTGCATTTCTTCTACTTCCATCACCTATTAATACTTCCCTTCTACTTTCAACATCATAAATATATTGATAACACGGCATACTCTTATTAGGACAAGAAGTATGATTCATTATATTTCTTGATGTAGGAAATGTATACCCTCTTCTCTTTCTAGGACGACTCCTACTTTGTTCAACCCACACACTTATACCATTTTTGTCACGACCCGACCTACGGGCCGCGACGGGTACTCGAGGCTGACCACCGAGCACCCCTCATTCTATTGCTTAACCTGTCTTTATTCATTTCTCTTATCGTTTATAATCATAAAAAGCGACTTTCATATAGAACATACTACTTATATACCGTAGGCCCTTTGGGATACCCAAAATAATAATAATATACATAGGCTTTCATTTACATAATGACTATGGGACCATACTACCCACACATACGTATCTACGAGCCTCTACTAGAACACTGAACCTATGGATGGGACAAGACCCCGCCGTGCCCAAATTACATGTACACAAAATCATGTCTCAAAATAGCACCTCCGGAATAAAGGAGGGCTTCCACAACACTGCTGCTAGCTACTGAGAATCTGCACCGTCTCCTCGTCTACCTGTGGGCATGAACACAGCGTCCAAAGAGAAGGACGTCAGTACGAATATTGTACTGAGTATGTAAAGCATGAGCAGTAATGATGGAGAAACATAACGGTAATAAATGAAATATCATAAGATGGGAGACATTGACATTCTCTTCATAGTACTTACCTGCTTTCCGTAGGGACGTTCCATATTCTATTTCGTGCTCGTATACATACGTTCATATCTTTTACTTACTCACCTTTCGTATCTATTCTCTTGTCATACTCATGCTCGTATCACGTACTTTGCA